>NW_012272884.1:0-7650 GCF_000151885.1 Dipodomys ordii
GAAGCCAAGGGTAGGAACTCTGGATAAGATGAGCTGCTCTGGAAGACAAGCCTTTAAGACTGGCCCTTAAGGCCAGTATAAGGGGAAATGGAGTAAACTGTGGATAGCTAGCACACATTATAAAAGAAAGTAGCAGACCACTGACCACTTCTGAGTTGCCCAGCTATTTAGGATGGAACAAAGGGTAAATAAAGGACTCCAAAAGGCAGGGCTTGTACAGCAGCTGTCAAAAGCAGGGTGTGCTCTAGTGGCACTGCACTGAAGGGGAGAGCCTATTCTGGCATGGGGCACTGAAAGAAAGGGCTCTTGATTACCCTGCCTATGAAGTGAAGAGCTCGATGGTTTAGATGGACTGCAGATCAAAGGGCATGTTGATTTGGCATGGTTTTCTCCTCAGAGGGTCAGCACCTGAAACTGACCTACCTGTAGGGATTGTGCCCGTGTGGTACCCTAAATATGGAAGGTATCTTGGTGTTTTGCCCTGACTGCAGTGTAGGGACCTTACATTTTTCATGGCTCAGTAGCAGATGGTCCAGTAGTTTTGCCTGGCTAGTGACAATGAATGGGCAAGACGTAGTCAGTGGTCTTCCATGGTAGACAAAGGAAAAACCCATTGGTTGGGCCTTGCTCTACTGGTGTGGGGATTTTCTGTGTCTTGTGGTTTGGAAATGGGTTGTAGAACAGAAAGCCTGGGAGTTGGACATGGACTAGTGGTTTGTACTACAAATGGGGTGGCAAGGTGTGGTGATCAAACTGGCAATGGAAGGTGGAACCTTCTCTGGGGGTGGTTTGATTTCTGTGGGCAGGTCTTGGTGGATTGTCCTGGCTGCAGAGTAAAGCACCTATCTCAGTGGTGTAACCTTGTACAGCAAGAACTGGCACAGGTCCTAACAGATGCTGCTGAGGAGGAAGGTAGTATGTAAAGTCACATGGGGTAAACAGGGCCAGTCACAGTGCTGAAACAGCAGAAGTTCACACGTAGTACAGGGGAATGGCATGGGAGGGCACTGCGTGGAATGCTTGTTGAACTGTAGAGGTCCAAACCTACCCTAGGCCATGTGGCAGTATGAGGGCCTGTTGTGTTGGCGTGGAAGCAGATTATCAGGGCTTTCCTAGGTAGAGCCATGGGAATTGGCATCAGTCCACACTGCCCTGCTGGGAAGAAGTGGCCCTACTGCGAGTATCTTGGTCAGCATAGGTGAGGTGGTCATGAAAATAATGGCTTGACACAGATGCCTTTCTGTTGAAAAGACGCTTTGATGGGGTGCCCTGGTTATCAAGCATCTCAGCTCCTCGGTTGGGGGAGTTAGGAAACTGGAACTCAAGGTCTGCCACAGTATGGCAGTGCTGCTGCTGATCACAGCCTGCCTGGAAGGTGTGGCCATTGAGACTGGTGGTGGACCTGGATGCACCACTGCAGAGGACAGTGTCTGGAACATTCAAGTCTGCCTGAGTGACATGGCCCAGGACACCATGCTGATATATAGATGCATTGCTTGGGAGAACAGGGCCTGGCAATGTAGGGAGACCTGGACGATCCTGGTTGGCCTGACCCCAGGTATTATGATGCAACTCAGCATCACTGTTCCAGAGAACGGAGCATGGTAAATTGGCCCAGTTGGGATGACGTAGCCTTGCCAGAGCAGCCTGGATCTGGACATCAGGGTGGGACTCAAATGCATCGCTATGGACAATGTGGCCTGGTAATGTGACATGGTTGCTGCCAACAGAGTCCATAGGGATTTTACAGTGAAAGACATCAGTTGGGAACCCAGATGCACTGGTCTCCAGAACTTGGCCTGGTATACTGACCTGGTTGCAGGGATCTTGGACAACATAGTTGATACCACCAGGAAAATCATGGTCTGCCAGCGATACATTGCTGGGGAAAACAAGGCCTGGAAGAATAGGTGGTCTGCTTGGTGGGGTAAAACCCTGAACATTAAGACCTGCCAGGGTATAGCAATGCTGCTGATCAGGGTTTGCCTGCATGGTGGAGACATTGTGATCAAAGGTGGAACTTGATGCCCTGCTCTGGAGGATGGGACCAGGAACACTGGCCCAGTTTAGGGAATCTGGGTGTCCTAATATGGCTTGGGTATCTGCATGAGAAGCAAATGCACTGCTCCCAAGGATCGGCCCTGGGAAAGCGGTGTGGTGTTCAAGATCAAGGCCTGCTAGGGGTGCATATCCCAAAACGCCGGGTTGAGATCCAGACGCAATGCTATAGAGAGTATGGTCATGAAATGGGGCCTGGTTGCAGAGATCTGGGCCTGCCTGCATAGCACACAGGGAAACATCATGATGGGATGCAGATGCACTGCTATGTACAATTTGGCCTTTTCTGATGTCTAGGCTTGGAAAATCTGGAACTACTCTAAGAGAGGTTTTCCAGGGATTGAGACCTAACAGGGTTGCAGACTGATGGAGGTCAGACCTTCCCGAGATGGGGCACTGGCAACCATCAGGACATTCCTTGAAGACCTGGTCACAGAGATCAAAACCACATTCTGGGTCCCCGTTCTCAACGTGATCTGCCAGTGTGGCTGGGCTGTAGTGAACCGGGCCTGCCCAGGCAGTCTGGCAGTGCACATCTTGGTGAGACCCTGAGGCACTGCTGGGAAGAATGAGGTCTTCATGAGTGGCCTGTTGTAGGAGATGCTGGCCACCCAGGATAAGTGGGTCCTGGGCATCACAAACTGCCATGGTAGCATGAAAGGAGGGATCAGACCTTGCCTGGGTGGAACAGTCCTGGTAATTTTGACCCTGTTGCTGGCAGTGATCAGGGCCTTCCTCCAAGGTAATACAGCCAAGGAGATGAGACATTGCACAGATGGTACACGAGTGGTGATCAGGGTCATTCTGACATTCCTTGCCAGGAATATCAGAGCCACAGTCACATGCACTGCTCTGCCCAATACAGTCCGGCAACATGGCCTGGTTGCGGTCCTGGCAGGTATAGCACAGGACATTTTCGCAGGATCCAGATGCACTCCTGTGTAGTTTGGAGCCTTCTGTGTTGATCTGACTTGGAATACCATGGTCTGCCTGAGTAGAGAGGTCCCAGAGAGTGGGATATGATGGGACAGCTTGGAGACTGACTTCAGAATTTGCCCTGATGGGAAACTGGTGTTGGCAATCAGGATAGTCCTGGAAGTCTTGGCCATAGTGCTCAGAGCCAGAGCCTGATGCACTGCTCCTCAGAATGCTGCCCGACAATGTGTCCCGGCTGAAGTGATCTGGGTCTGTATGACTAGCATGGTCATGGACATGGTGGTGAGACTTCGATGCACTGCTGGAAAGATTATGGCCTTCTTTAATAGTCTGCTTGAGACACTGGCCTCTCTGGGTCAAAGGGTTCCTCAGGCGTAGACCTGCCAGGGTATCTTGGCAGGAGAGATCAGAAGCTCCCTGGGTATTGTATTCTTTCTGATGTTGGTGGCGGCGGTGGCGGTTGCGCTGGCGGCGGCCCCTTTGGCTAATAGGACCTTGCTGCATGACCTGGCCGTGGGGATCAGAATTAGACCCTGATTTATTGCTCTGGAGAACTGGTCTTGGAGTTGCCTGGCTGTACAAATCTGGGCTTGCTTGCTTGGCATCTTGAGGAAGGTCAGTACCCGTCAGGGTTGGGTGGTGCCAATCTGGTCTTTTGTGCAAGGCCTGGCCATGGAGATCTGGATCAGACACTGATTCCGTGTTATGGAGGCCCACATCTGCCAATGCAACCTGCTTGGTGAGACAAGGACCTGCTGACCAATGCCAGTTGAGGTGATCAGAGTAGGACCTAGATGCCCAGCTGTGAAAAATGGGGCCTTCTGGAGCTGCTAGGTTGTGGAGGCCTTGACCTGCTCGTGTAACGAGGTTCCTAGCATCAGGATCTGACTGGCCAGCAAGGCCGGCATGATCAGGACCTGCCTTGGTCAGGCTGTGGATGTGGCCTGGATCAGAAATTTCCTGCACATTCAGGCCATGGGGATCAGAGCTAGAACTTGATGTTCTCCTCCAGTGCAGCTGGACCTGGCCTGGCAAAGCTGCCTGCTCAGGAACTCCTCGGCAGGCCCCATCTGACTGAGACCGTGGGCCTTTTCTATTGGCTTGTTTGGAGATGGCTGATCTCTGGTTGGTGATTCGAAGATCAGAAACTGCACAGGTGGAATGACCATGCTTATCATGTCCTTGAGCTGATATACGACGTTTCACAACAGGACCTTTCAGAGATGCATGCCTAAGGAGAATACCACCTAATGTTGCTGGTGGAGTGATGCCCCTGGGAAGGACTGACCCTCTGTTGGATGACTGTTTTCTTCTAGAACCTGTAGGTTGTCTGCTGCTACAGGTATGAGAGTTCTGAGATGCCAGTGCAGGAGTAGAATGAGGCTGTCTGGGAGCCCCAGAGACTAGATGGTGCCCTGGAGGGTTTGCTGCCTGGTCACTGCAGTACTGATTCCCATCAGTGTTGTCCTTGGGGTTCTGTGTCTGCCCTTGACTGGGGCCAGCAAATCCATTGCCCTTTGGGGATTGCCCCATTGAGCCCTGGCTTTTCCCTGCGGTCCCCATTCGTCTACGGATTTTGTAGGGACCTTGGCTTTTTTGACCATGACCAATCTGTGTTTCCTGCCTACAGTCCTTGACGGGAGGCACCTCTTCTGTGGGAAAGGCTGCTGATGCCATGGAACCTGGTTTGCTGCTTCACAACTGAGAAGTCCAACCGTCAGTCCATACCTACCCGTGTGCAGATGATAGGACTGCCTCCTTCTTCAGCCTTCGGTATAGCTGAGGTGTCTCAAGAGTCTATACCAGCAGGTTCTCACTCCAGAAAAAGCAGTACCACTGCCAGAAGGATTGGAGCTAGCACCATGTGGAGGCAGACACTGTGGAAGGGATGGGGTGAAACGGTGAATCCTTACTTCCGATTGGCTAGGCATACTTCACTTGCTACTACCAACAGGTCAGGAGGTTGGGATGTGCCCTCCATCTCTCTCTCCTCTATGATGCTGCCTATCCCTCCCTCTCCCTCCTCCCTCTGTCCTAGTGTGGCCAGTCTCTTACTAATTGTTTGGGAGTTTCTGTACCTAATCTTTAGGAGAAGACTTTGGAAGATGCCTGCTGGAGTCTGTTAGAGGAGTCTGAAGAACTGTAATGGACGTCTTCTGCAGGCTGATGGAGTCTGTAGCAGAGTCTGCCCTTCTCTGCCAAAGTAGTACAAGGTCTGATGAAGTCTGTGAGAAGAGTCTGCTGGTGTCTGCCTGAGGTTTTAACACAAAGATATAGAAAGGCTAATTGTTAACATTTGAGCTAAAATTCCATTTCAGACACCTTAAGTGATTGACAGGATAGTATTTTACTACACTTTAAAAAATATGATAGTATGGCCCTTATATTCCTTCATTTTGAATTATAAATTTCATTTAGTATTATGCATATATATATTTCATTTTCTATTATAAACATGCACTGTATTGTGTGTATAATACATACTATAAAACTTATAATATTATATATGTGTACTATGCAATATAAATTAGTTATATCACTTAATATGTATCAAATAATACAATACATCATATATTATATAATATAGAAAAGTGTGCGGGATGCAGAGGAGCTCAACAAAATCTATGGTAAGGCAGGGTCCTCTTGGTAAAGCAGCACTTAGAAAATATGGATTGCACACTTGAAATCCAGCAAAATCTTATGTAAATATATACTAGAGGAGCAGGCAGAAGAATATAAAAGACATAAGGTGTTTATTCTGAGTACTCTGGTTTTTGGAGGAAACAAGTTAGCTTAGTCTGGGCTAGCACAATACACTCCTTCCTGTTAGAGACCCTGGTGTTGCATGTCCTTGTTTGAAAGCCCATTATGTTGCAGGGTTCTCTTCTGGGATCAGATATGGTGATCTCAGTCCGGATTAGAATTCTTAGTCCATACAGAATGATTGTTTTTACAAACGACGATACAGGGAAGCAATCTCCAAGCACCCCCCTCCACACCCTTGATTCTGTAGAATCTTGGTTACGAAATCCAGTTCTAAGAGCCCTGTCACCTAGAAAGGTAAGAACCCAGGATCAAAGTGTTTGCCTGCCCTTAAGTGACAGAGAAGTTAATCAGTCCATTTCCTATGGAGCATTGTTACCCCCTCCTCTGTTTTCCCATACCTCCCCTTTCCTTCTTACCTCCCTTCCCCTCCCTCCCAAGTCCCCCCCACGAAATTGTAAAGTTCGTTTTCAACATAGTATTGTGTACATCTCTTGTTACAATGGGTCATCCTGTATCCTTATTTCAGCATGTTGTTTCTCTTCCCCTCCCCAAATTAGAAAAATGTATATACAAGATGCAAGACACCAGAATCAAATACAGTGACAACAGGGGTTATACCATGGGGAAAGAACATACAAAGAAACAAACAAAAAAACACATAGCACATCATAAGTATATTAAAAAGAACAGCAAGAAAAGATAAACTCTCTTGTCTCCCTTTCTTGGGGTTCATTTCGCTCAGCATCAGCTTATAGGGTCATGTATACACACACCTAAATTTTTAAAGAAAGATTTAGTTAAGACTATAAAAATTAAACCAGTTCCTAGTAAACTCAAGGTCCTTTGTGAGTAAGACTGACAAACCTTTGGTGTAGAATTAGGCCTCTTGGAGAAACTGACAGACCCCCTTCTATGAACTTCTATAAAGTTTATAATTTGGGAAAGGTGCCTTCCCCTTTCCCTTAGGAATCCAGTTTGGGGTCCCCCTCCCAATTCTCTTTCTAGGCTCTTAAGAAAAGTCAAGTCCCACCAAGGGAGTATCTGAAATGTAAAGCCAAACTCTTAACAGATGTTCTAAAATATTCTATTCTTGGTAACTTATGTCTAAGATTACAGATTCTGTTTGTTGCTGGCAAAACTGTTTTTAGAGTTTTGAGGGTTTTTTTCCCCTAGCACTGGCCATGTAGTTACATCCATATTGGAGCATTAGCTTTAACAACTAAGCTTTGTGGTGTCTTGTAAACCAAGCACTAGAAATATTGGCAGTCACCATATAAAATTAATGTACCTTATTACAGGTATTATTTTTGTGTATTGGTCCATCAAGCATTGGACAAAAATATGTCATTTACCATCAGAATTCCAGAAATCTAATTCTATGCATGCTTTACACTAATTTAAAATTTTTGTTCATGTGTTTGTAAACTTGTTCAGAATAATCTAATGTTGCCAGTTACTTCTCATTCATGCCTGTAATCTTAGCTATTCAGGAGATTGAATCTGAGGATCCAGGTTCAAAGCCAGCCCAGGCAGGAAAGTCCATGAGACACTTATCTCCAATTAACCACCAGAAAACCAGATGTGGAGCTGGGCTCAAAGTGGTAAGAGTGCTAGCCTTGAGCTGAAGAGCTCAGGGACAGAGCCCAGGCCCTGAGTTCAAGCCCCATGACCAAAAAAAGCAACAAACAAACAAAAAACTACTGTTTTTGTTAGGTCTGCATTGGAGAACAGCCCCCTCAACCCCCCTCTCCCTTCATGAGGTACAGCACATAGTCTTACCAACAATCACCTACCCAAAACCAGTAATCACCTGACACCATTAACTGCCTGTCAATCACCTGACTGTGAGTCAACATGAGGACTTCATCCTCTGAGGTCACTTCCACATCC
>NW_012272885.1:0-2169 GCF_000151885.1 Dipodomys ordii
GGCTTTTTTCTTTTTGCTTATGTGGTGCTGGGGAATCAAACCCAGGGCCTCAGGCATGCAAGGCAAGCGCTCTACCACTGAGCCACCTTCCCAGCCCGAATTACATATTTTCTTGACATAATGTAAAACAACAACCATAAAAACCTGAAGACCAATGATTAATTCAATACCAGTCTGCCTAGAGTTGAGAACAGATGATTCCCTACCATCTTATACAATATTTATTATATTTATTTGGTCTTTGTATGACTCAACTGTTTGCCCTGAGATTGTTTAGCTGCAATAATACTCTAGTGAGCATTTAGCGAGTCCTTACAATACGATCATACTTATTATTGATAGTGATTATAACTTATTACCAAATTCAGTTACACTGTCATCTTTTTGGACCTGGTGCTTGGCTGGTTATAAGCCTGTGACCCTGGCTTGACATTCTTGTATTTCAATTTAACACTCAGGAATTGTGTTATATGTCATATAAAAACAGTAGGACCATAGTACATGTAACAACAATATAGAAATTTAAAAAAAAATTCAGACTTAGGACTTAATGTAAAATATAAATAAATCCTGGTTATCCAAATAACTAGTCTGTATATGTATTTGCTAAAACTTATGGAATTCCTTTGTGTTTTGGTTGTTAGTTGATGGACAGGAAGGAATGCTTTGGAATCCTGCTGTTGTTAATAAACCTCTGAGTTACAAATGTCTCACACCTGTCAACCATGAATGGTCCATTGTTTCTTGAATGCTTGTGATATCATTTTGCCTTAGTGTCTAGCTTGGGTCCTCTTTCTAGGGTAAATTCTCTGATAGCCACTATTTTTTGTGTGTGTGCTGGTACTGGGGCTTGAAAACTTAGGGCCTGGGCTCTATCTCTTAGCTTCTTTGCCCAAGGCTGGTGTTCTTCAACTTGAGCCCCAGCTTCACTTCTGGCTTTTTAATGGTTAATTGGACATAAGAGTTTCATGAACTTTTCTGCCAGGGCTGGCTTTGAACCATGGTCTTCAGATCTCAACCTCCTGAGTAGCTAGGATAACAAGAGTGAGTTACCAGCTCTAGTAGCCACTTCTTCATGAGCAAATATGGATCGTGCTTTGAACATCTATTGCCAATGGCTGTATGCAGGTGACAGTGAGAAGGAGCTGGTGGCAATTCCACATCAGAGACCACAAGGTGGGCCGCATTCATCTCTCACCACCTCCAGGCTCCTGCATGCCCCCAAGCTGCCAGTGGGCTCCTTCCCAGGGAGTGCCTTGTGTCTGTTTAGACTGGGAAAACATGGAGCTCATTGTAAGCAGGGCACATGAGAGCCCTGGGAAGGCATGCTCCTTCCCACTTTTTATGCTCACCCACTCCTTCCCAGCTTGTCTCGGACCCAATGCAAACCCACTACCTGTCCTTGCTGCTCCCAGGAAGACCTCAGCAACTTTCAGTGGAGGAAGCTTGGTGGCTTCCTCTCAAGTCTTACCCTCTTTGCTCAGGGTGATAGGAAGAATCCTTGAAGGGGAGTTCAAATACTGGCCTTGAAAGCTTCACTAGGTTTTCATTCTCTGTTGCTTTATTCTTCTTTCCCAAGCATGTGGTTATGTTTCATCACCTGAGATTCTTTCTCATTTCTCCATGGTATGTAGGGTTTATTACTGATTTTATTTTATTGTTGATTGTGGGGCTTGAACTCAGGTCCTAAGTGCTGTCCCTGAGCTTTTTTTTTTCTGAAGGCTAGCTAGTACTCTACCACTTTGAACCACAGCTTCACTTCTGGTTTTCTACTGGTTCATTGATGATGAAGTTCATGGACTTTCCTGACCAGGCTGGCTTTGAACCACAATCCTCAGATCTTAAGGTCTCTTGAGTAGCTAGGATTACAGGTGTGAGCCAGTGGTGTCTAGCTTGCTGATTTTTAGCCTGGACCATCTGTTTGTCTCACTCTAAGCCTACATGGAAGACCATTAGCCACCTATATTTGCCATCTCTGAATTTTCAAATTCAACCAACTGTGAATTGAAGACGAGTTGTCCGGAAAAAATGTTCACTAACAGGTATAGACCTTTATGTCATTGCTCTCTCAATAATGCAGCATAATTATTATTATTTTTTTTTTGGGTCCGGTCGTGGGGCCTGAACTCTGGGCCTGGGCGCTGTCCCTCAGCTCTTCAGCTCAAGGCT
>NW_012272886.1:0-1193 GCF_000151885.1 Dipodomys ordii
GTCCAGTCGTGGGGCCTGAACTCTGGGCCTGGGCGCTGTCCCTCAGCTCTTCAGCTCAAGGCTAGCGCTCTACCACTTGAGCCACAGCGCCACTTCCATTTTTTTTCTTTTTGCTTTATGTGGTGCTGAGGAATCGAACCCAGGGCCCTCATGCATGCAAGGCAAGCGCTCTACCACTGAGCCACCTTCCCAGCCCCAGCCAGTCAGCTTTGAACTACAAAAAATGTCTTTCAGCAAAAGTTCAATAGGAGAAAGAAAACAATTTGGTATTACAACTATTTTTTGAAAACTTCATGGAGCGTACATGTCCAAACTAAGGTATGAAGTACACAGGCCTGCATTAGTGTGCGGTCACTCATTATGTAACTTTCTTGAGAAACAGGAAGTGATGAGGGCTTCCTTATAAGTAGAAAGCATTTATTATGGTTTATAAGCACCTAAAATGATCTCACAGTAATCTTGTATGCATTTGAGAATCCAACAGATTAATCTTCTTTGGCGCCTTGGTTTGGTATTCAAGGCTGTTGTCTGGGCCAACAGGGGCAAAAATCTCAAAGTCCCTTAAAGGAAATGGAGAAATCTAAGTGAAATCACCTTGCACTCAAATACCCGTTTGGTGGCTTAGCCCTATCCTCGATGATTGGCCACAAAGCAGAGCCAGTCAGACTAATGAGAGATTGTGGTGAATGACACTTTCTCTCTCCACGTGACATGCACACCACGCATGAAAGCAGCTCGTTAACACTTGCCAGATTGGAATTTCTTTCTAGCTTGACATGTTCAGGAAGAATGAAGACAGTCAAGATGTACATGGAATACAGGAAGACAGTGACATGTTGGCAGAGGGCTTAGCGCTGCTAATTATTCTCAGTCAACTCCACTATATATGGTTCTTGTGCCTTACCAGTAGATGCACATTCATATGCACATATGCATGCACGTGTATAGGTGTGCACACTCATATTTATGTACACCTATATTTATATGTATACACATACCATTTTGACCTTCATTCAAAAATCCTTCCCAAGGTGGCTCAGTGGTAGAGCACTTGCCTTGCATGCATGAGGGCCCTGGGTTCGATTCCTCAGCACCACATAAGCAAAAAGAAAAAAAATGGAAGTGGCGCTGTGGCTCAAGTGGTAGAGCGCTAGCCTTGAGCTGAAGAGCTGAGGGACAGCGCCCAGGCCCAG
>NW_012272887.1:0-1596 GCF_000151885.1 Dipodomys ordii
TGGCTCAAGTGGTAGAGCGCTAGCCTTGAGCTGAAGAGCTGAGGGACAGCGCCCAGGCCCAGAGTTCAGGCCCTACAACCGGACCCCCCAAAAAATAAGTTTTGGAACAGCTACACTGAATGAAAGTATTGGTAGCAAGAAACTAGTAAAAGGAGTACTGGACTTTACAGTTACTGTATCATACTGTTTTTAATCCCTGTGATACTCTCACCTCAAGAACACTGTGAGGCAGGTATTACAACTCCATTTTGCAGATCAGAAACCTGAAGTGGAGACAGATTGTGAAACTGGATCATAGTCACAAGATAAAAATCCAGGTTGAAGCAACTCCGAAGTCTGTACTAATTTGTGAAATATCTAGAACATGGGTAGAATAAGGTGAGCACGAGCAAGTATTCATCTTTTTTTCATGTAAAATAAATCATAATGGTATGAATTTTGTGGTTCTAGCCTAAAGTGAGAGCAATGCCATAATAAAATTACGCTGCATTTGCCACAAAGGCTCTAAGAATGTGTTACCTTCCCAAATTATAGTTGGTCTGGGATCTAGCTTTTTAAAGTGAGATTGGCTATTTGTTTTGGTTTATCAAATTCTGCAAAAATATTTTGTTTCAAGTACTAAACTAATTCCTTGGATCTTTGTCATAGACTATATGACAAGAAAAAGGGTAAAGGACCTCTGTTTATACACATAATGCTGAGAATCTTCTGCTCAGACTTCCTGTCACCATACACAATTTCCCATACTATTTGCTCAAGAATTGTTCTTAGAAGTTGTTGTGGGGCTTGAACTCTGGGCCTGGGCACCATTCCTCAGCTCTTCAGCTCAAGGCAAGCACTCTACCAATTGAGCCACAGCACCACTTCCAGTTTTCTAGTGGTTTATTAGAGATAAGAGTCTCACAGACTTTCTTGCCCAGACTGGCTTTGAACCATGATCCTCAGATCTCAGGCTTCTGAGTAGCTAGTATTACAGAAATGAGCCACCAGCTCCCCCAGCTCTTAGAAGTTTTACATTCCAGTTGACACTAAAATCTGATTGTAAATAATTGTAAATTCAAGAAAACTATTATCATGCATGCAGTTAGATATATAAACTGATGAAAAGGAAAATATAGAATAAGCACATTCAATTTATTATTGATGGAATTATGGATAGTGATTTCAGATCATAATTTTGTTTTCATGAATTTCATATAATAAGAGATTGATTAAATTTAAATGGGACAGTGACAAATGAAGGCATTGTTATGTTTCAGCTAACCGGAATGAACAAAACAATTTAGAATCCCATAAAAGTGAAGGAAATTTACTAATCTTTTCAAATGTTTTAAAAACATTGGGTTGGGTGCCAGTGTCTCACACCTGTAATCCTAGCTATTCAGGAAGTTGAGATCTGAGAGTCACAGTTTGAAACCAACCCACATGGAAAAGCCCATGAGACTCCTTTCTCCAATATTAAAATTCCTAATTTCTTTTTTTTTTTTTTTTTTGTCAGCCTTGGGGCTTGAACTCTGGGCCTGGGCACTGTCCCTCAGCTCTTCAGCTCAAGGAGAGCGCTCTACCACTTGAGCTACAGCGCCACTTCCGGTTTTC
>NW_012272888.1:0-2473 GCF_000151885.1 Dipodomys ordii
GGGCGGGGCGGGGCGGGGCCGGCGCTCTGACAGCACTGCTGTGCGCCGGAAGAGGCGCGGGCCACAGCACAGGGGCTCGGCGGCTGGACCGCGGGGCCGTCCTCACGATGCCGGTCACCGGGAAGATCTTCCGCCGCCGGCGGGCCGACTCGGAGTCGGAAGAAGATGAGCAGGATTCAGAGGAGGTTCGGTGCGTTTGGGGAGGGGCTGTCGTGGGCCGTGCCTGGCCGGGGATGCCTTAGCCGTGAGCTGGGGTTGTCGCTTTGAGGCTCCCGGGATGATGCCTCCGCCCCCCCCCCCGGCCTCACTGGGGCCCGGTGTCCCGGGACGCGCACGGATCTGACTGCCGGAAATGCCAGGCGCTGCGGACGCGGTGCTGGCAGCTGTGCACCTGCGAAACTGTAGGTTGATTCTGGGCTCTGCGGAGGAGCTCTCAACCTGCGTGCATTGCCCTCGCCCCCCTTTTCAGGTTGAAGCTGGAGGAGACCCGAGAAGTGCAGAACTTGAGGAAGAGGCCCAATGGGGTGAGGTGGGTACCGCAGCCGGAGAATAAGGATGGGGGCGAGGACAGAACTACTCCCCAACTTGGGCCTCGGCCATGAATCTCTCTTTAGACACATCCCTTCCTCTTGATACACTATCGCCCAAAGAGGGTTCTTGGCAAACTTTTAACCACGACATACTTTGAGCCTGGTGATCTTGGAGGGTGCTCTGGACATTCAGAAACATCACCCGAGTTTTTATTGTATGGGATTCATTGTAAAATACAGGTCGACTGGAATGAGTTGGAAAATTCAGAAGAGTACAATCGAAAAGAAAAATAGCACCCATGTTTCTTTTTCATCCAGAGGCAATAAATGCTAACATTTAATGTTCGTTCCAGCATCTCTTCTCTTTTTCAGAGATTATGAGCATTGTTTTTGGTTGGGTTTTTGTTGGTTGTAGGGCTTGAACTCGGCCTGGGCACTTTCTCTGCACTCTTCAGCTCAAAATCTAGTGCTCTACTACTTGAGCCACAGAACCACTTCAGGTTTTCTAGTGGTTAATTGGAGATGAGTCTCACACACTTTCCTGCCCGGGCTAGTTTTAAACCAGGATTCTCAGATCTCAGCTTCCTGAGTAGCTAGGATTACAGGCATAAGCCACTGGCTCCCGGCTGAGAATTTTTTTTTTTTTGGTAAGTTGTGGGGCTTGAACTCTGGGCTTGGGCGCTGTCTCTGTGCTCTTCAGCTCAAGGCCAGTGGTCTACCACTTGAGCCACAGCAGCACTTCAGTTTTTTTTTTTCTAGTGGTTTATTGGAGATAAGAGTCTCATGGACTTTCCTGTCCAAGCTGGCTTTGAACCTCAATCCTCAGATCTCAGCCTCCTGAGTAGCTAGGATTATAGGTGTGAGCCATGAGTGCCTGGCTCCAGCTGAGCAATTTTATAAGCACTTTTATTCTCTGCTTTTTTTTTTTCAAGTCATTATGAGTCTCTCAGATTTGTCTTCCCAAAATGGCTTGGAACCTTCATCCTCAGACTTTAGCCTCCTGAGTAGTTAGGATTATAGGCATAGTCACCAGCACCCAGCTTATTTTATTCTTGTGGCTTTTGCAGCTGGCTTTTCTGCCTATCTCAAATCTAGCCCTTGAATTAAAATTGCAACCTTCAAACTTCCTGTGTTCTTTTTCAACTTTAAATTTTGTCATTTCTTTTTGTTTTGTTTTTCTCAGTGCTGCTGCCCTGCTGGTGGGAGAGAAGGTACAAGAAGAGACTACTCTGGTGGTGAGTATGGGACCCTCCTGGTACCTACTATTGTGTGGGCAATTGTGCTTTCTTTAGAAATAATAGTAATTCTACTGCCTAAGCTGTGTGTCTGCTTTCTGCAGGACGATCCCTTCCAGATGAAGACCGGTGGCATGGTGGACATGAAGAAACTGAAGGAAAGGGGCAAAGATAAGTAAGTACCTGGTAGGCATAGATACAGGCTCCCCAGAACCCTCAGAGCTGGGCAGGCAAGTCTACCTCTGATGCAGTGTCCACAAGTCGTGGTTGTGCTTTGCAGTGTGTTGTTAAAACAACAGGTAGGGACTGGGAAGGTGGCTCAGTGGTAGAGTGCTTGTCTAGCATGCATGAAGCCTGGGTTCATTTCCTTGGTACCACATACACAGAAAAAGCCAGAAGTGGAGCTGTGGCTCAAGTGGCATAGTGCTAGCCTTGAGCACAGGGACAGTGCCCAGGCCCTGAGTCTAAGTCCCAGGACTGGCCAAAAAACAAAAACAAAAAACAAGTATTATAACTAGATAGAAAACATGTTGACTTTATTAAAGAAAATTGGTACAGGAGTAATAGGGATATGTGTACGTTCCTATTTTCTTTTTTCTTTTTTTTTTTTTTGGGTCTGGTCATGGGGCCTGAACTCTGGGCCTGGGCGCTGTCCCTCAGCTCTTCAGCTCAAGGCTAGCGCTCTACCACTTGAGCCACAGCACCATT
>NW_012272889.1:0-1374 GCF_000151885.1 Dipodomys ordii
AAGTGGTAGAGCGCTAGCCTTGAGCTGAAGAGCTGAGGGACAGTGCCCAGGCCCAGAGTTCAGGCCCCACGACCAGACCCCCCCCCAAAAAAAACCTGTGTGCTAAGACATGAACTAGCAATGCAGTTAAAATAAAGGAATCTGAGAGTCTTGGCTCATGTCTGCAATGTGATGGCACTGGGAACCTTTTGCCTAAGTGTTTATGAGACCCCATCTCAACCAGAAAGAGACACAGCTGAGCATAGTGTTCTTTACCTGCCAGTCGAGCTATACAGGAAACATAACCAGGCAGTTCCTGGCCCATAAAAGCAGAGACACAGCAAAGCAAAGTCACTACAGCAGCGAACGCTACCCTGAGCACAAACCTCAGAACCCCACCCCACCCCTGAAATATGTAAAGATGTAAAGTCATTTCCAGAACTTATTTTTTAAAATAACTTTAAAGATTTTTTTTTACAATTTGATTAAGATAAATCAGTTGTAGAAATAGGTCTCCTGATGTCCAGGTACACATACAATGTTCCTGACCTCGCCTTCCATCACTGCCCCGCCCTCCCCCCCCCAACACCCATCCCAACAGCTCCATCGCTCCATTTCCTCCTTTGCCCTCTCTACTTACCCTCCACTCAATCAAGGGGTCTCTTTTTCAACTCATGTCAGACTTTTTCAGGACTAAAGACATCAAGGGTGGTATGAGTTGATCCTCTTGCTTTACTAATGTGTCATCTGAGGCTTTTGTGGTTTGGTGATATGCCCAGGGTCAGATGGCATGGAAACAGCTTGGTTCGTCCTCCCAGCCCACAATTCTTTCCTCTGTCTGTCCCAACGTCTGGTTGAAATCTGTAAGACGGGACTCAGGTTAGGGACTTTGGTGTTCCAAATGCCTACAGACACAGGTTTCTCTGTCCTGCATTCCTCCATGGAGGTCAGCTGGCCAGCCTAGCAGAAGAGAGGAGTCGTAGGCTCAGTGCACAGGCTCTGGCTGCTCACCAGGAGCCATAGGTGTTCACGTCCTGGGGAACGTTCCCCTAAGCTCTCATTCTTCCAAAACATAAAATCCTTATGTCATATGTACTCCAAGCACTTGCAAAGCACTAACCCTTTGAGCATACACCAACGCCCTCTTTCCCCATTCCGTTACTTCCTGAGGTTTCATCTCATTTCATCCTTGGATATTGATAAGTCTTCTATCTATCTATCTATCTATCTATCTATCTATCTATCTATCTATCTATCTATCATCTCTCCATTCATTTATTCAAGTAGTATCCTCTATATCTGTTATCTATCTATATTGGCCTGTCATTTGTCTGTTTCTGTCATATCTACACCTACCAGTCTATCATATATATATATATATATATATATATATAT
>NW_012272890.1:0-1595 GCF_000151885.1 Dipodomys ordii
GAAGAGCTGAGGGACAGCACCCAGGCCCAGAGTTCAGGCCCCACGACTGGCAAAAAAAAAGAAAAGTTGGGCAAGTGGCACTGTGGCTCACGTGGTAGAGTGTTCACCTTGAGGTGAAAGCTCAGGGACAGTGCCCAGGCCCAGAGTTCAAGACCCACGACTGACAAAAAAAATCAGAAACAAAAACATCTTTGCTGGGCACTGGTGGCTCATGCCTGTAATCCTACCTACTAAGAAGGCTGAGATGTGAGGATTGTAGTTCAAAACCAGCCTGGGCACAAAAGTCCATGAGACTCTTATCTCCAAAAACCGGAAGTGGCATTGTGGCTCAAGTGGTAGAGTGCTCACCTTGATCTGAAGAGCTCAGGGAGGGCGCCCAGTCCCAGAATTCAAGCCCCATGACTGACAATAAAATAAAATAAAGTTGGGCAACTTAGTGAGCTAGGTAGAACTCTAGACAGAGAGTAGCTAGAGAAAAAGCAAAACAAAACAACATAGATACACACAAAACATGACTTAAAATCTCTGAAAGAAACAGGAAAAATTGTTACTTGGATAGAGTCTGAAATGGCCTTGCGGAAGGGAGAAAGGAGCTCCCACTACGGGCTGGGAGGAGGATAGGGTGGTTGGTTTTCCCTGTTTGTGACAAGAACCTGTGCAGACCACATATATAACTTCATGGAAGTCAGAAAGCTGGGCCCAGGCCACAGGACAGAAACTGACTTGTGCCTGTATTCCTCTGCCTGGGGCAAGACTGACAGGGAAGCTAGTAAATGCAGGCATCGCTTTATCCAGTTGATGAGCAGATGTATGTTCTACTGCTCATGAAGCTTTCTACTTTCCAGCCCATGCCAAAAGGCATGTAGAGACAAAGGGCACGCAGACTTCTCTGTGACTGACCTCATCCTTGAGGTCAGAATAGAGACATGAATTCAACTACCCACAAGAGCCTTTCAGTGAAGAGGGCTACGTAAGAGCCCACTACCTGGCCCAGGCTGCAGGTTGGATGAAATCATTTCAGGTACCTGACTCGTCAGAACAGTGACTGGATGCCATGTGGATAGCAAGGTATGTACTCTAAAAGTGGCATGTTTTCTACCCAACTGAAATATAGATTGCCATATTAGATTAAAAAGGAGAACACAACAACTTCTTGTGTGTAAGAAACATACCTCACAACCACACACACATAGACAAAAAGTGAAAGAATGGAAAAAGGCATACGAAGCAAGCCGAAGTAAAAAACAAGTAAGAGAGCTGGGAATGTGGCTCAGTGGTAGGGTGCTTACCTTGTATGCATGAAGCCCTGGATTCGATTCCTCAGTACCACTACCACATAAACAGAAAAAGCTGGAAGTGGAGTTATGGCTCAAGTGGTAGAGTGCTAGCCTTGAGCAAAAAGAAGCTCAGGTACAGTGCCCAGGCCCTGAGTTCAAGCTCCAGGACTGGCAAAACAAACAAAAACAACAAAAAACAAATAGGAGCAACTAAACTTAAATCTGACAAAACAAATTTCAAACAGAAACTAGTCAGAAAGATATATAGTACACTACATATTAATGACAATGACAATTCATCAAGAAGATACTACAATT
>NW_012272891.1:0-1266 GCF_000151885.1 Dipodomys ordii
TTGGGAGGCTGGGCATGGGAAGGCAGCAGTTGGAGGCTGGGCATGGGAAGGCGGCAGTTGGGAGGCTGGGCATGGGAAGGCAGCAGTTGGAGGCTAACCTGGTTTTCAAGGCCCTTCTCAACCCACAGCTGAATACAGTGGTAAACTTAATAACGTGGGAGACTGAGACTGGGAAGAGTACAGTTCAAGGCTTGTCTGGGCAAAAAAGTCCATGGGGCGGAAAGACAAACATGGTGTCCTGTGCCTCTCAGCAACAACAGGAAGCCCAAAATAGAGTCTATCAAAAATAACCAGCACGGAGAAGGGCTGGAAGTCTGATATGGTTCAGGTAGGGGGCCTGCTTAGCAAGCATGAGGCCCTATGCTCAAAACCCACAAGAAAAAAAAAAAAACAAACAAGAAGGCCTTTTCTGTACTGTAGTTCATGTCCCCTGAAACAGACTCACTGGCCAAGTGTGGCAGCAGGGGCTCAGACCCGAGCATCGGCGCGCACACACAACCCTTAGTGTCTAAGATTAATTTTGAAGTTTGTCTCACTAGCTCCTTTGTATGTGGGTGGGGATTATATGTAGTAAGACACCCACGACATTCAGAGATAAAAGGTTATTTTAAAGGAACTGCTTGCTTCCATGTTAAAAGTTAATTTTTATTAGCTGGGCACTGGTGGCTTACACTGCAATCCTAGATACTCAAGAGGCTGAGATCTGAGGAGCACAGTTTGAAGCCAGCCCCGGTAGGAAAGTTTATGAAGATTTTATTAAACTGAGTATCACAATATATATTGTTCCTTGCACTACCACTTCCAGCTTTCTGATGGTTAATTGAAGATAAGAGTCTCACAGTCTCCTTCCCAGGCTGGCTTTGAACCATGATCCTCAGATCTCAGCCTCCTGAGTAGGATTACAGGTGTGAGCCACCAGCACTGGGCTTTTTGCTGGTTAGCTGGAGATAAGAATCTCAGATTTGTCTGCCACAATCCTCAAATCTGAACCTCCTGAGTAGGCAGGAGGTGCCCAGCCCTTGTTTGCTTCAGTTATGTCTTTCTGATTCTTGGACCACAATTCTGCCTATGACTCCCACATAGCCGAGATCATGGTACACACCATCACTCCTGACATGTTTTTGAGATAGGTCTTCCTAACTTTTTACCAGGCCTGATCTCAAACCATGATATTCTTTTTTTTTTTTTGGGTCCGGTTGTGGGGCCTGAACTCTGGGCCTGGGCGCTGTCCCTCAGCTCTTCAGCTCAAGGCTAGCGCTCTACCAC
>NW_012272893.1:0-2325 GCF_000151885.1 Dipodomys ordii
GTTGTGGGGCCTGAACTCTGGGCCTGAGCACTGTTCCTCAGCTCTTCAGAACAAAGATAAGTGCTTTACCACCTGAACTACAGCACCACTTCCAGCTTTTTTTGCTTATGTGGTACTGAGGAATCGAATCCAGGGCCTCAGGTATGAAAGGGAAGCACTCTACCACTGAGCCACCTTCCCAGCCATAATTCCTTATTCTGTATGTAAATTTGTGTCTAGTTTTGTTCAAAATGTTTGAGATATATGTGCACTATTGCATGTATTAGTATGTGTTCCTTTCTGTTACTAAGTAGTTTCCCCCTATATAGATATACCCCTATATGGATATATCTCTTTACCTGTTGGTGGATATTCAGGTTGCTTCTACTTCTTGGCCATCATGAATAAAACTGCTATCAAGGTTCCTACATAAATTGTTGTATATAGACCTGGGTTCTCATTTCTTTTGTGTTTGGGCTGCTGCAACACAGTACCATAGATTGGATGGCTTATAAACAGCAAAAATTTCTCACAGTTCTAAATTCTGGGACATCTTGGGTCAAGGTGTTGGCAGATTTGACATCGGTTGAGGAACTACTCCCTAGTTCATATTTAATCCTCTTCTCTCTATAACTTCACATGATAGAAAGGGTGAGGAAGCATCTCGTAGGTCATTAATCCTATTCATGAAGGCAGAGCCTTCATAAACTTATATTCCAGAGGCCTTGTCTCCAAATACCATCATGTTGAGTGTCAAGCAAGCCAATAATAATCAGAGATCTCCAAAGAATAATGATATTTACTTGAAAAAACAGAGGACTGTAGTGGGAATACTTGTGTCATAATGAACTAGGAGTATTATCAAGTCTGGGCAGTGAGACATTTTTAAAGGAGAAAGGAAAGTGTTTTGTCCAGGGTATCTTGTCTAAAATTACAGACTTAAGGAATGTTAAAGACAAATGATGTTACAGAAATCTGTACCTATATGTTAGGGGTACAAAGAATTGTGTGTATACAAAATGAAAAAGAAATCTAGTTGCTTTATGACAAAATACCTGAGATAAATCAACTTAAGATTTCAGAGTATGGTGGTGTGGCCCCATTGTCTTTTGTCTGTGGGTGGCAGGACATAATAATAGGAGAAAAGCTGGTGGAGTAGTTGCTCATATCACTGCAGCCAAGAAATAAGAAGATGACATAAGGGCCAAGCGATTCAATATCCCCTTCAATAGGACAGCCACAAATCTAACTTCCTCCCAATGGGCCCTATGTCCTAAAGGTTTACCTGCTCCCCAAAGCACCATGTTCTAGGGACTCAGCCTTTAACACATGACCTTAAGAGAATATTTACTCAAACCACAGCAGATCTTTTAGAAAATCCTAGAGGAAATTCTGTCAAGAAGAATTAAGAATTAGAACCTCATTATGCGAACTAACCAAAACTAATGAGAGGCCAATATAAGAAACCTTTAAATGACAAAAGTTGAATGAACATGAAAATGGAGAGTTTCATTTCCAAGGCGTTTCAAAAACAGCAATTTGAAATAGACACTGAGATAAACACAGTAAGACAGAAGATCATTTTAACCAATTAGGGCACTAGCATTTACCTAATTTTGGTCAATATCTTTCAATATGTTGATTTAAAAATTTAAAAATTAAAAATTAAAAAAAATAAAGGGCTGGGAATGTGGCTTGGTGGTAGCCTGCTTGCCTAGCATACATGAAGCCCTGGGTTCAATTCCTCAGTACCACATACACAGAAAAAGCCAGAAGTGGTGCTATGGCATCTCTGTAGAGGCTCAGGGACAGAGCCCAGGCCACTGAGTTCAAGCCTCACTACTGGCAAAAAATAAATAAAAAATAAAAAAGATCTGGGTGCCAGTGTCTCATCTATAATCTTAGTAATTCAGGAAGCTAAACTTGGAAGATTGAGGTTTAAGGTTTGAAGTTAGTCTGGGAAGACAAGTGCCTGGGACTTATCTTACAGTTAATGACTTAAGCCACAACTAGAGGCCTGACTCAAGTGGTACAGCACCAGCCATGAACGAAAACCAAGCAAGAAGAATTTGATATCCTAAATTCAAGCTCCAGTTTGGGCACACACCGTACACACACACACACGTGCACGCACACACACGTGCACGCACACACGCATGCACACACACACACACACAATCTTTGAGAAAATATTTTTATCTCAGATAAGCATAAGTACTCCCCACCTCATGACTTCCTTGCTCTACGTTTATCTGAATCTGATAAAGAATGATTTTATCGGGGCTGGGAAGGTGGCTCAGTGGTAGAGCGCTTGCCTTGCATGCCTGAGGCCCTGGGTTCGATTCC
>NW_012272894.1:0-1271 GCF_000151885.1 Dipodomys ordii
GGGGGGGGGAGGGAGAGCAGGTCCAGTACTACCCCAGGGCTTCAGCAGATGTTGTTGTTATGGTTACCTTGTTGGCTTATTGGGTTGTTAAGGCAGGATCTCACTGTGTGGCCCAGGTGGGCCTCAAACTCATGATCCTCCTGCCTGGGGCCTCCTGAGGGCTGACATGGCAGGTCTGTACCACTCGGCCTGGCATTTTAATGACCTTTTCTCCCCTCCTCCCTCTTTTAATCACAGATGCCACTAGGCTCCCTAACCGGAGTCTTCCCTTCCCCCTCCTCTTCCCGTCTCCCTCTTCCCTGGGGCTCTGGCCTCCTCCCTCCCAGCCTGCCATCTCTGCAGTAGCCCAGGACAGTTGCTAAAACCCACAGAACCATCCAGGGCACCTCCTCATACCCCCTTTCACTTTCTAGAGTTTCCATTAAGGAATGACCCATATCAGATCTGAAAGGTTGAAATGGAAAGTTCCAGAAACAATGGGTAAGTTTTCAATGGTGAGCATCTTGTTGTGAGTGGGGATGTTTTCCTCACTTCACTCTCAGCCTGTTCATTGTTGGGGTTCAGATGATGAGTTTGGTGTGCAGAGTGTCCCCCTGCTGTGTGGCCCCAGTATCCGTCAGGAGAGGGCTGTGCAGATGGAGTCTTTAGGGTCTGTGACTGTAAGAAAGACTGTTTCCTCTGCAACTAGAAGAATTTGATTCCCCCCTCCTCCCCATTCTGTTGAATCTCCTTTATGTCTTTCTCCTGCCTTATCACTGCAGCGAGAGATTCTGGTACCATATCGAATGAAAATGGAGAGAATCAGGCATTGGTGGTTCAGACCTGCAATCCTAGCTATTCAGGAGGCTGAGATCTGAGGATCGAGGTTCAAAGCCAGCCCAGCAGGAAAGTCCATGAGACTCTTATATCCAATTAACCACCAAGAAGCCAGAGGTAGAGCTGTGTGGCTCAAGAGGTAGAGGGCTAGGCAGTCTTAAGCAAAGAAGCTCAGGGACAGTGCCCAAACCCTGAATTCAAGTCCCAGGACCAGCAGCAGCAGGAGCAGCAGCAGCAGCAACAAAAACAACAACAAAGCCAGGCACCGGTGGCTCACGCCTGTAATTCTAGCTACTCAGGAAGCTGAAATCTGAGGATTGCAGTTCAAAGCCAGCCTGGGTAGGAAAGTCCATGAGAGATGTGATTCTGTGGCTCAAGTGGTAGAGCACTTGCCTCGAGCTGAAGATCTCAGGGATAGCGCCCAGGCCCAGAGTTCAAGTCCCATGACCGACCAA
>NW_012272895.1:0-2023 GCF_000151885.1 Dipodomys ordii
CCCCCCCCCCCACCACTGGGCATAGATATCCATGGAAGAGTAAGTCACTATACCAGAAAGACACTGCATAGCTAAGTTTATTAAAGCACTATTCATAAGTGCCAGATTGGAATCAGGCAAGGTGCCCCACAACAGATGAATGGATAAAAAGCTATGGTACAGGGGGCTGGGAAGGTGGCTCAGTGGTAGAGTGCTTGCCTTGCAAGCATGAGGCCCTGGGTTCGATTCCTCAGCACCACATCAGCAAAAAGAAAAAAGCCAGAAGTGGCGCTGTGGCTCAAGTGGTAGAGCGCTAGCCTTGAACTGAAGAGCTGAGGGACAGCGCCCAGGCCCAGAGTTCAGGCCCCAGGACCGGACCCCCCACCCCCGCAAAAAAAAGCTATGGTACATGTACACACACATCCCATTATGTATATATGAATATGATACGTAAAAGAAAAATAAAATCATGACATCTGCCGAAAAATGAATGCAATTTGAAGACATTATACTAAGTGACACATGCCAAGCTCAAGCTCCAAGTCAAATATTGTATGTTTTTGGTCATATATGGAAGTCAAATATATATATATATATATATATATATATATCTCCTACACATAATTATAACATGAATCAAACTGAAGGACTACTTAGAAGGAGGAAGAAAGGAAAAATAAAGATAGAGGGTGAGTGATTTCATAATACCTATGAAAACAGCATAAAGAACCCCTGTTGATCAACAGGAGACAGGGAACATGGAAAGAGAGACAGCCTGTCGGGGGTGGGTGCCGTGAGAAAGGACATGGAGGAAGCTGAGCAATGAAAAACCTGTTGAAACTGGGAAGGGGAAAGGGGGGGGGGTTGGAACGGCAGAGGGGAAGGCATTGATTAGAATATATTACAAGCAGGAGTGTAACAAGAAGACCTTCCCCACCATGTAACTAATGTAAGCTAAAAATAGCACACATGCAGCCAGGCCAAATGCTACTCCACAGCTGAGTGCTGCAGCAGGGTGCTGGCCCCAAAGGCAGGCGGAAACAGACACAAAGGAAGCAGTGCCCCTGAGCCTCGCCTGGCCCAGCCCCCAGGGTAGGTGGGCAGGGCGCAGGAATGGCCCTACAGGGGCTGCCATCCTGGGATTCAGACCAGGTAAACAGGTGGAGTCTTCCAGCCCACTGCTTCCTCTTCCTCCCCCATTGCTTCTCCTCCTCCTCCCCACTTCTCTACTCCCCCCTCCCCCTGTGCTGTCCACCCAGGGACAGAGACCTGCAGGCAGGGACCACTGACAGTTTATACTTCCTTCTTTCCACTTCAAATCACTCCAACAGCCTCATCACTTGCTGGCTAAAAAGACACGCACTGCAGACCACTGGGCTGAAACACCAGCATGCCCCCCTTTACACCTTCACTTGCTTCTCTTGGGAAGACAAGGCTGAAATGGCTGAGGTGACCCGGGACTGTGGGCAGTGTGGTAGAGCTTTAGTCCTTGCATCTTCTCATACTCGCCACACACCGTATGAGTTATTTTTGTGATGCAGGGCCGTTGTCTCATTCTGTGTCCGGCTGAGACTAATGTAACCGCTTTGAGCATGTTTAATGCAGGCTGGCCAGACCGGGTTATTCTGGGCTAGTGCATTAAATGATACTTGACTTGTGATTCTAGCTTTCAGTGGGTTGGTTGGGATGTAATGCCAACCCAAATGAAGAAGCAACGTGAAACTGCCGTCGTGTCTGGCACGTGGCTGGCATACAGAGCTGCCCAGCACAGGAAGCTGACCTAACTCTATGGTTTGGGTGGTAGCAAGGCTGATCAAACTAAATTTTTACTGTCCAACTGCCTATAATCTTGCTTGGGCTATTCTGCAGCACTAGACTAGACGTTTGGTACACTCTCCTGATTAGACAGTCTCACAGATGCCCTTTCCTTCCTGCTCTCCTGGAGTCAGCACACTGTTCATCTGCTCCCCGCTGGGGATAGCCTGCTCCTTCTGCATTGCTCTTACAACTGTCCACCCCTTCTTTTTTTTTTTTGGGTCCGGTC
>NW_012272896.1:0-2600 GCF_000151885.1 Dipodomys ordii
CCTCCACAAATTATACCGACATCAAATACAGTGAAAGCAGGGGTTATACTGTGCGGGAGGGACATACATAGCAACAAAGAAATAATCTTATAAATGTGTTAGAAACAATCGCATGAAAGAAAAAAACATTTGCATACATATCTTAGGGTTCATTTCCCTAACATCACCTTAATTAATAAATTTATAAGCAATTATGCAAAGCATGTTCCCGAGCCACAATGGAAGTTCAAAAGGAACCAATAGAAGAACATATAAAAATAATGAATGAAATAAAATATTTTAATCAAATGGAAAAGAAGTGCGGCTTATCAAAATAGGTAGAGTGCAGCATGCTTACTGGGAAATTATTATAACACTAAATTATAGCACTAAAGGCACATATTAGAAAAGAACATATATAACGGGGAAAGAGAGAAGATAGAGGGGGGGAGAGAGATTTGCCTGATTTCAGGGATGAATTCCAACAAGCATCTGAGAAGGAGAGGATACTAATCCTTCACAATCTCTTCCGTAACACAAAAGCAAACAGAATGATTTCTAATTCAGTTCATTCTCCCTAATATCAAAACCAATGACTTAAAAGAAAGCTGTTAAAGGCTATCTGTCATGAACAGATATGCCAAAATATCCAACAAATATTAACTTATCAAATTTAGCATTCAAAACCAGAATATACTCCATCCAAGAGGGATCTACTTACTAAGTAGAACATTCTCCTTATACAGCACTTGAATAAATCTACTGCCAAATAGATTCTGAAACTAATCTTTATTAGATTCAACTAGAATTCAAAACTTGAACAGGTGATGGAACAAAGGAAAAGTTAGAAAGGTATATTTACTAGATAGGTTACTTTAACTAGTACTTAATGGAATAAAAATGGAGAATGTATTTAACATCTAGTCTGCATTGTATCACTTGTATTAACATTTGTCACATCAATAGTAATTATTGAAATTAGTTATTTAGAGTTTCTTTTCACAAATCCATGATACCAGGAACTTTCACACTTAATATGTGAGAACCAGTTCCACCTCTTCTCTATCATTTGCTTGTCAGCATTTTGAACTTTCCTGTACTAATCACCATCTACCTTGACAAAATACATACAATAGACCTCATGTGATTTGCTGTATGAAGGTTATTTTCTGTGTTTTCCCTTGAGTTATTACCTGTTAGGCACAATACATTCTGTCTTTATGTTTCTTCAGTAATAGAGTTTATTTACACTTGCAATTTTGTAGAAAGATTCTTTTTGGCTTGGAAAACTTTGCTTTTGAATTTTATCTCCCCATCACGTTAGCCTTATTTAATAAACAATATTAACTGGAATCTCTTTAGAAAATGATGACCAAACTAAACTACCATAAGATATTGAACACATGGAATATAATTTGAATAAAGGAATATGGGTGGATCAGATTAGGGAGTCCAGCAGAAAAGAAAAAGAATACTTTAATACAGCCTTTGAATGGGTAAATGGGAAGTAGGAAAATGGCAGGTTTAGAGTTTGATATAAAATATGAGGGAGAGAAAAAATATGAAGGATATAATCATGGAATTAATTTACCAAAATTTTCATAAGACAACAAAAAATATTTTTAATTTTGTCTGTTTTTCATTGATGAAGACTAATAAGTATGGGTAATAAAACCTAATGATTCAAAATGGAATACTGAAATTATGCTGTGAAATTATTATATTATTACAGTATATATACTATAACAGTATATGTATCATATTTGTGAAATTATATTTATTTTATTTTATGAAATTATATTTATTTTAATTTGATGATTCCTGGTCATCAAAATGAAGAGGATAATTATTTATATATGACTTGTAGAATCAAGTTTATAAACACACATTTCATGTACATGTGTATATGGTCATAGATGTGTAATGCATTTAGGTAACTATAGGAATCCAGCCAAGTGGAAAATGTCCTAAACAAACAATAACAAGCATCACTCCTGGATGTTCAGGTCAGAGGGCCACTCCCATATGTTGATGACATTAAAATTACATAAATCACTCCCAGACCCATTTAGACAAGAGCAATTAGTAGCTCAATTTCTTGTTCTCCGTTTAACTTTGCCTAAAGATAAAAATAAAATGTAAAATAATTGGGGGGCATATTTATGAAGTTGAGAACTCAGAGGAGATAAACCCAGCATTTATTCAGATGGAAACTATTATTTACATAGCTAGAGTAATTAGAACAAATATACATGACTGTGTGCAGAACTTTTTTTTCAGAATTGATGAAGATGCTTTCTTTTTTTAAATATATTGTGAAAATACCATATAGAGGGCTTACAATTACATGGGCAAGACAATGAGTACATTTCTTATCAAGCATTGTTGCCTCCTCCTTTGCTTCCCCTGTCCCTTCCCATTCCTTCCCATCTCCCACCCCAACCCCCCCAAAGTTTTAAAGTTCATTTTTCAACATAACGACTTGTACATCTCATTGTTGCAATGGGTCCACCTGTATCCCTATTAAAATGGTTTGTTTTTGCCCTTCCCCTCCACAAATTATACCAACATCAAATACAGTGAAAGCAGGGGTTATACCGTGGGGGAGGGACATACAAAGC
>NW_012272897.1:0-1451 GCF_000151885.1 Dipodomys ordii
CTTCCGGTTTTCTGGTGGTTTATTGGAGATAGGAGTCTCACGGTCTCTCCTGCCTGGGCTGGCTTTGAACCGTGATCCTCAGATCTCAGCCTCCTAAGTAGCTAGGATTACAGGCGTGAGCCACCAGCGCCCGGCTAGGAAATGTTTTAACTATAGCCTCATGCAAGAGAATTCAGGATAAGAAACTCATTTCATTAAAATTCAAAACCTCACAGCAACACATAAAAGGAATTCTTTCCCTCAATAGTTACATATAAAGACAAAAATCTCTCTACTGTAACTAAAAAGTAAAAAGGAAAAGTTCATACAAATGAGTATAGGGCACTGATTCCTCATTTTAAGACACACATTTTAAAATGCATGAAATCAGGGCTGGGAAGGTGGCTCAGTGGTAGAGTGCTTGCCCTGCATGCATGAGGCCCTGGGTTCGATTCCTCAGCACCACATAAGCAAAAAGAAAAAAGCCGGAAGTGGCGCTGTGGCTCAAGTGGTAGAGCGCTCGCCTTGAGCTGAAGAGCTGAAGGACAGCGCCCAGGCCCAGAGTTCAAGCCCCACGGTCACCACCACCAACAACAAAAAAGTAGTCACTCTGTGTGGTGGCCCCTGCTGGAGCTTTCAACGCCAGCCTAGGATATGTAGTGAGACCCTCTCTCCAAAAATCAAACCACAACAAAAAACATTTTCCCCAAATAAAACAAGCAGGGAAACGACCTGTAGGACCATCTCATTCTGTGCCATTTGGAAAACAAGAGATATCCAGAGAGGGCCAGTCACCCAGGCTTGGTGTCAGGCCTCTGTACTTCAAATGCAAACAGGTGATGATATGGAAACTTGAACTTATACTTTTGCCCCTGGATACAGCCATTCCTGAAGCCTACTTTAAGTTCCTGCTCTCCACCATCCAATAGCATTCTTTGCTTCCCAGGCACCGTAGAGGACCCAGGCCCAGCGCTTGCAAATTAACCCGGCTCCTTCATCCCTGGAAAGAAGGAAGAGTGAGGAAGTTTGCGGGGACAGGGCTCCACTGGGAGAGCCCCTGCCTAGCAAACATGGGCCTGCGCTCAAATCCCAGTGTTGCCGAAAAGAAAATAAAGAAAAGGAGAGAAGGGAGGGAAATGGGGGCGGGAGCAAAGGAGGGAGAGAATGTAGCTCACTGCAAGCTGGGCACCTGGCTGACGCTTGACCTGGTTAATTTATTGTACAGATGAGGGGAAATAAGCATAAGCAGAGGTTAAAGTAGCAAAATTATAATTCATGGTGTAGCAGCTGCTGCGAATTGAACAATCCCAGCTCAGGCCACAAAAACTGGTCATTGAGAAGCCCACCGGTGTGGGAAGGTGGCTCAGTGGTAGAGCGCTTGCCTTGCATGCCTGAGGCCCTGGGTTCGATTCCTCAGCACCACATAAAGCAAAATGAAAAAAGCCGGAAGTGGCGCTGTGGCTCAAGTGGTA
>NW_012272898.1:0-2154 GCF_000151885.1 Dipodomys ordii
AGTATGGAGGTTCCTCAAAAGACTCCACATAGAGCTCCCCTATGACCCAGCAATCCCACTTTTGGGCATTTACCCAAATGATCACAAACAAGGTCATACCAAAGCTGCCAGTACAACTATGTTTATCACAGCATTATTTTTCATAGCTAAGATATGGAACCAACCCAGATGCCCCTCAGTAGATGAATGGATCAAGAAACTCAAGAATTCTATGCCTCCATTAGAAAAAATGACATTGCCTCTTTTGTTAGGAAATAGAAAGACTTGGAAAAAATTGTAGAGAGTGAAGTAAGCCAGGCCCAAAGAAACATAGGTCCCATGGTTTCCCTTGTTAGCAATGACTAGTACAGGTCTGGGATAAGCAGAGTAGGTCAAAGGCTATGTACATACGACCGTATGAGATAATATTAAGCAAAATGAACCCCAAGACACAAGAGGTTTTTTGTTGTTGTTGTTGTTTTTCTCTTTCTTGCTAGTGTTTTTAAGGTACTTACAATACACTATGTGATTCTTTTGTTTCTTTTGTATGTTCTTACCCCATGTTATAACCCCTGTTTTCACTGGATTTGTATATATATTTTTGTAATTTGGGGAGGGGAAACAATATTTCAGAATGCTTAAATAAGGGATGCAGGCTGACCCATTGTGATGACAAGATGTACAGCACACTATATTGAAAATGAACTTTACAATGTTGGAGGGGGGGGCGAGAGGAATTGGGGAGGTGGAGAGGGAAATGATGGTAGGGGGAAAATAAAGGAGGAGGTAACAATGCTTGCTATGAAATGTACTCATTACTCATGCAACTATAACCCTTCTGTACAACAGTTTTACAATTAAAATTAATAATAAAAAAGTAAAAAATTTGTTCCAGGAGTTTTATTACTTTCTACATATTTATCTGACATTTCAAATTATCATTTTTGTTTGATATGAGAGTAAAATGGAGATCATGAATCTTTTTTTTTTTTTTTGTCAGTCATGGGGTTTGAACTCTCAGCCTAAAC
Organism: Dipodomys ordii; assembly: GCF_000151885.1. Taxonomy (NCBI): domain Eukaryota; kingdom Metazoa; phylum Chordata; class Mammalia; order Rodentia; family Heteromyidae; genus Dipodomys; species Dipodomys ordii. The sequence goes on from NW_012272898.1 coordinate 1,008, forward strand.
GCTTTCCCTTAGCAATTCAGCACAAGATTAACACTCTATCACTTAACCACTTTTGGTTTTCTGAGTGGTTTATTGGAGATAAGAGTCTCACGGACTTTTCTTCCTGGGCTGGCTTTGAATAGTCATCCTCAGATCTCAGCCCCCTGAATAGCTAAGATTACAGGTGTAAATAACTGGCATCCGGTGAGATCATGAGTCTTTATCTCTATTTAGGTCAATATTTTGTCCCTATGAAAACAGCATACAACAACAAATTGGTTATCAGATGCAATAAATTTAATGTCAGTATGATGCTATTATTTAATTTGGAGTACATGTTGAAATTTGTTTTGTCTCAATAATTTCTTTAATAGCAGTCATTTTCTCTACAATACAAATCAGGATCACAACACATTCAGCTGTCAAATCTTGTGGAACAGTTACTCAATCTTTGTCATTCTTGTTTATTGTTGTTGTCATCTTTGTTTTCTGTGTCTGTAATGAGGCTTAAACTCAGAGCTTTGCACTCTTCCTTAGCTTTACACTCAAGGCTGGTACTCTACCCTTGATCAATACCTCCATTCTTGTCACTGTGCTGGTGAATTAGATGTAAGAACCTCTTGGAGTTTTCTGCCTGGGCTGGCTTTGAATGTAGATCCGCAGATCTCAGCCTCCTAAGTATATAGGATTGTAGGCATGAGCCACCAACTCTCAGATTCTTTGTCATTCTTGATCTTGACATTTTGGTATGCAGGCAGTTATTTATCGAGTGTCCTCTCTCAGTGTTTGATAACGGGATAGACTCATGCTATCACTGAAGGACGATTACATTATTTGCTCTTTCTGTACTTATATAAAATACAATTGCTAACATAAAAAGTTCAATTGAATTCACTTGTCTACCCTTTTTAGAACTCCATACTTATGATAAAATGCACAAATTTTCTATGCCTATTAGTAGGTTTTGACAAATGAGCATAACTTTGTGACACATAAACTGTCAGGACAGAATATTTTCTTTCTTTTTTTTTGCAAATTTATTATTTTTCTTTTTAAAAATTTTTTTTATTGTGAAAATGCTGTACAGAGGGGTTACAATTACATGGGCAAGATAATGAGTACATTTCTTATCAAGCATTGTAGCCTCCTCCTTTGTTTCCCCTTCCCA
>NW_012272899.1:0-1720 GCF_000151885.1 Dipodomys ordii
ACTTAGTGGGGAAGGGGGGGGGAGGATAGGAAGAGGCGAGCTTGCGCAGTGTGCTCCCTGGGCTCCTGGCTTGCACCAGTGTGCTCCCTGGGCTCCTGGGGTGGTGAGGGCAGGTCCTCCACTCCTGCCTGGGCCATGTGGCCAGCCCGTGTCCCTCCGCCCTCCCGCTGGCTCTGAGCCCACTCTGGGCCAAATCACACACTCCACCAGCTCCAGGCAGTTTGCTCAAGGCAGGCTGATGGCTCAGGGGTCCGCACAGCCCCTGCATGTGGCCCCCGGGGCCCAAGCCGGGGTCTGGGTCCAGAGCGGGAAGCAGAGTCGTGAGGCGCCAACCTCCCTGAATTCCTCCAACATCAACCGCACAGGAGAATACCAAACCAGTTTTCGCCAATTATGTGGCTGAATGAAGTGATATCTCAAGATGGATTTAATTTGCCTGTTCCTGATTACTCAGGGCTGGGAGTCTTTTCTATGTCAGTCGACCCATCTGTCTCCCTGTCAGTGAATGCACATCCTCTGTCCATGTCCGGCTGCTGCTGTCTTTTCTGGCTAGAGTGATCTCACTGGTCTGGTCTAGACATTCCGGCACAGTGTTCCGTGTGTGTGTGGCGGGGGGGAGGGGGCCTACATGGTGGCTGGGGTCTGCCAGCAGTGTCCAATCAGAACCCGTGTGGCTTTTGATTGACGGTGCACTTTCTGCCCCCAAAAGAGGGTTCCAGTGGATGGGGACATGATGGGAGGCCTGACATGCTAAACCCTTGCTGAAGGGTCCCCAGCAGGCCCGTGTGGCCAAGGCTTGGTACCTAGCTGCTGCACAGGAAACTCAGCCCTTCCGGGGCGGGGCCTGGTGGGAGGACTTTATGCCATTGGAGGAGCTCTAGGGGCGGGGCCTGGTGGGAGGACTTTACGCCATTGGAGGAGCTCTAGGGGCGGGGCCTGGTGGGAGGACTTTATGCCATTGGAGGAGCTCTAGGGGTGGGGCCTGGTGGGAGGACTTTATGCCATTGGAGGAGCTCTAGGGGCGGGGCCTGGTGGGAGGACTTTATGCCATTGGAGGAGCTCTATGGGCAGGGCCTGGTGGGAGGACTTTAGGCTACTGGAGGCCCATCCACAAAGGGGATGTTGTTTCTTGTCTTCCTGGCTTTGCCCTGACATAGGCTCCCACAGAAGCCTGTACCACATGCCCTAAAGCAATGAGTCAGCTGCCTACAGACTGAACTCCAGTGAGCCAAACTCAACCATCTCCCTTTGAAGGCCAGTGGTCTCAGGCATTTGTACCAGTGGCCGCAGGCTGTGGGGCAATCTCTAGTGGCCCCAGCATGCGTGTGCATGGGGTGTACTCCGTGATGGGGGGTCCAGCATGGACCCCAGGAATCAGGTCTCCCTGGGGAGGAAGAAACTACCTGTGTGCAGCAGCCATGTCCTCCACCATTCTGCCTAAGAGCCTCCAGCCTGCCTTTCCCGATGGCTAGACTCCACGCCAGTCCTCCAGTGAATTACTACTCCCAGGTATTTATAGCATGTACACAGATGATATCTTAGTGTTAAAAATATTAAGAAAATTGCTGTTCTAGCTACCCACAATCTATCCATCCATCAACCCATCCATCCATCCATCAACCCATCCATCCATCCATCCACCCACCCACCTACCCATCCATCCATCCACCCACCCACCCACCCACTCATCCATCCATACATCCACCTACCCACCCACCCA
>NW_012272900.1:0-1608 GCF_000151885.1 Dipodomys ordii
AAAATTCTAGAGTGACGCTGTGGCTCAAGTGGTAGAGTGCTAGCCTTGAGCTGAAGAGCTGAGGGACAGAGCCCAGGCCCAGAGTTCAGGCCTCATGACCGGAACCAAAAGAAAAAAAAAAAAAGGTATGGGTGCCAGGTGCTAGTGGCTGACTCCTATAATCCTAGCTACTCAGGAGGCTGAGATGTGAGGATAGAGGTTCAAAGTCAGCTCGAGCAGGAATATCCTTGTGACTCTTATTTTCAATTAATCACCAGAAAATTCTAAGTGGCTCTGTGACTCAAAATGGGAAGGTGCTAGCCTTGGGTACAAAAGCTCAGGGACAGCACTCAAGCCCTGAGTTCAGGCCCCATGACTGACAAAAAGTACACACATCTTAAATTTTAAAAATCATATACTTGCCACTAAGAGATTCTATGTCTCTTTCTCTGTGTGTATGCATTTGCTTGTTTAAGGGGCAGGAGGACAGAAAAGGAGAATATAGTTAAAATATCGCAAGTTTGAACAGAGCACAATTAAAAATGTTGAGATTGTTTTGAGAAAGGAGAAAGGAAAAAGTGATAGAAGGGTGGATGGATTGGAATACACAGTATATGTGTGGAAATGATATCCTCCTTCTATGAGTAATATAAACTAATAAAAACATAAATTGTAAAATACATAGAATCCATCAGAACTTCTTCTGAGATAACTGTATTATATGTAGATATAAACAATTTTAACTCTCAACATACTAAGTACTTATAAAGTTATTTGATACATTCAATAAGCCTAAAATGCAGTTTTATTATTCAACTTTACATTTAATATTTTCACAACTGGCTAATATAGAGAAAACATCTGGCATATATAAAATATGATACCCATGTTGATTTACTAAGATTTCCCTTTTTTTTTACAACAAACAGAAATTAAAATAAATTGCATTATTTATCTCATTATATGTATCTCATAACAATATAAACATTTTAATTTGTTATGATCCAGGTTTATAAACTACTTTAGCAATTAAAGAACAATTCTTAATCACCATTTTTACAGGGGGCTGTTTCTCAATTATTTTTGCATTCTCTAGGCTTGGTCTAGGCTCCATGTCCCCACTGATTCTAAGTGCTTTGCAGTAGTGTGGCACTGTGTGACAAATGAGCCGGGTCCATCCTCCACATAAGTGCCCACTTAAATGATGATTTGTAACCTCACATAGTGTGATATTGCTTGGCTTGTTAAAAAGCGACATGCCCTGAATATTTTTTTTAAAAAAACCCTAAATTGTATTTGTGTTCTTTAATTCAAGAAGTAAATCATACTTTGCCACAAGTTATTTCTAACTCATGTACATTTTCCTTTATAGAAAAAGCATATAAATTGTGGTCTTTGAATAGTTTTCATCAACATATGACTATCCTGTACAGGAATAAAATTTGCCATGTCAATCTCATTAGCAATATATTTTTTTTGATACAAATTCTTTTTTATTGTGAAAATACTGTACAGAGGGGTTACAATTACATGGGCAAGATAATGAGTACATTTATTATCAAGCATTGCAGCCTCCTCCTTTGTTTACCCTTCACATCACTTCCCAGCCTCCCCCCTCCCCCCCCATCC
>NW_012272901.1:0-5976 GCF_000151885.1 Dipodomys ordii
GGGAGGAAGGAAGGAAGGAAGGAAGGAAGGAAGGAAGGAAGGAAGGAAGGAAGGAAGGAAGGAAGGAAGGAAGGAAGGAAGGTCAGTCCTGGGGTGAGGTGTGAAGAGGCAAAGCTCAAAGCAATGTGAAGAGCACACTCACAGGCATCCACACAGACTTGTGCAAACCCCTCCCTTGTGAGTGAGCCAGAGCTCCTCACCTGCCTTTAGTTCCTGTGTGCTCCTCCACACGGCCAACTCTGAGCACCGGGATCTGGTCCCTTCCTGCTTCTGCTCCCCCAACCCCATGCTGCTTCTCCCTGTCCACTCCCGTCACCACACCGATGGTGGTCCTGCGCTGCTGTGCTGGTGATCCTGGGCAGCGGAGGGAGCTCACCCAGCTCACCAAGCCTCTCCTGTGAAATCTGTGCAGCTGCAGTACCAGAACTGTCCCAGAACGGCTGTCCCAGCAGGTCTTGTAATACACCGCTGTGAGACTTCTCTCTGTCAGCCCCAGAGGTGAGGTTCTCCAAGTCAATCCAGTGCAAGTAACGGTATGGGATGAGACATCCCCTTGCTTCTGTACAAGCTAGACCTTGCTCATCTAAATCCAAAGTTTGTATAAGGAAAGGGCATGGAGGTCCTGAAATCACAGACTATGGGTTGGCTAGCACTAAGAGGAAGGCTGTCAGAGCAGTCTCCACTAGCTTCTGCCAGAACGGAAGAGGCACGGTGCCCCAGAAGGCTTCAAAACATGCAAGTGAGACCCAGGGCCAAGGCCATGCTGGACATCCACTCTGCCCATGGTTGGACAGTCAGAGATACCATCTGTCCTCCAGGTGAGCAGACTGTCCCCGCAAATGTTTCCCTCCCACTAGACCTCGAAGTTGCTGGTACATTTGTCCAGATTCTAACTGGTCTCAGAGTGGAAGGCAAGAGGGAACAACCCCATAGACCCAGGTTTTGGGGAATAAATGATCACATGTGTTCTGCAAAACACCCCGAAAACCAAACAAGATGGTGAAATTAAAGATGGAAATTATTGGCCAGGCGTCAGTGGCTCACACCTGTAATCCTAGCTACTCAGGAGGCTGAGATCTGAGGATCAAGGTTCAAAGCCAGCCTGGGCAGGAAGGTCCATGAGACTGTTTTTGTTTTTGTTGTTGTTCATGGGGCTTGAACTCTGGACCTGGGCGCTGTCCCTCAGCTCTTCAGCTCAAGGCTAGTGCTCTTACCACTTGAACCACAGACTTCTGGTTTTCTGAGTGGTTCACTGGAAATAAGAGTCTCACGGACTTTTCCTGCCCAGGCTGGCTCTGAACCATGATCCTTAGGTCTCAGCCTCCTGAGTAGCTAGGATTACAGGTGTGAGTCACTGGCACCCAGCATCCATGAGACTCTTACCTCCAATGAACCACAAGTAAACCAGAAGTGGCAGTGACTCAAATGGTAGAGCGCTAGCCTTGAGCTGAAGAGCACAGGGACAGTGCCTAGGCCCAGAGTTCAAGTCCCATAACCAAAAAATAAACATAAAAAAAAGACTGAAATTATTTGGGGAACCAAAAAGGGAATCCCTGTAGCTCCTCCTACATTTTTTATCATAATCAATATGCTCAGCTCACCTTGCAAATGCATGGAACAAATAGCTGAGAAAATAGTGAATATGTAGTATTTAAAAGTTTAGATGAAGTTGAAAAGTTGGAGGGCTAATTAATCACAATAGTATCTACTTACATAAAAGCAAGTAAGTTGATGTATTGAATTCAGTTTTAAAACAATGAGAAAAGTATTTGTTTACCATCAAAATTTTGCCCATGATCTTCTTTAGGGTTATTTCTCTATATTATGTTCAATCCAGAATACATTATTACCCCCAAATCAATTTAATCATGATTTTGTTTACATATCCTAAAACATAAATGCTTCTATCTATAGATCTGACATTAATACAATTGTATACAGTGAGATTTATGGTTTGAAATAATATTTTTCATTATAATACTCACGGCCAAGGGTTCACAGATATATTCTGTTTCCTAAGTTACTTGAGCTTTTTCTTCTATTTTTTTTCTGCTGTCATTTGGTTGAAAATCTTTAAAAAAATATTTTTGCAATATAACAACCTCTCCTTTACTGTGGTGATTGCCCATCAAAAGCCATTTCCATGGCATAAAATTCCAGTGTCTGAAGTGACTGAGTCTCTTTTTGAAGACTACAGAACTCCCCTGGGTTTCTCAAATGTACTTCTGGGATTTCTCCATGGCTCTTTTTCTTATAGAAACATAATTGGATTCTGATGCCACAGCTTAAAGAAATAATATACCTCAAATCGACAAGCCCCTTATACAACCAAATCTTTATGTGCCTTTTTAAAGGAAAAATGAGAAAACAACACACACACACACACACACACACACACACACACACACGCACACACACACACACACACGCACACGCTGGCTATTTCATTATTTCATTTGTGGAAGGGAAGCTGACGAGCACCGCATCCTGGCCTCTGAGTGGGGCCTCACCCCTACCTCGGAGTCCTCACTCCCTGGGCAGTCTCTGGGAGGTGGGAGATATCTTGGGGTGCCATGGGGTGGCGGGATTCTTGTGGTTTCCTTGCATGGACAGAGCCTCTCCCTCTGGAGACGCCCCCTTTGCTGGTTTTGGAGAAGCAAACCAGATGTTGGCGCGGGCTAGAGAGCGCCCTGAGGCGCGGGGGGGGGGGGCGGGGGGGAGGGGGATGAGGATGGCCTCCAGCCAACAACTACAGGCAAAGAGGCTCCTGGCCTCCGACAGCCAGGACAGGAATACCACCCATCAACACCCATCAACTGAGTCCAGTTCTTCCCTGGCTGGACCTTCCCAGGGGAATACCACCAATACTCTGATTCAGCCACACCCAGACTTGTAACTGGCACATGAAGCCCTTGCACTTGCAGTACTATTGTTACAGGGTACCAGATAATGAATGCAAGCTCCATGTGCTCTTGGTCAAACTCCCTTCTCTCCACTGGCAGCTTTGCCTTTCCTTGAGTTTCACTCCGGATTCCTTCACTGCTAACAGAGGCCCAGCCCCACCTCCATGCTGGAGCTCTGCTGTCCCCCAGGTCACAGAGCTCCAGGTGGAGTGTGATCCTTATTCCGCAGGCAGCAGTGCTCAGGAGGGTGGCTGCTACCCTCCTTCCCCTCCACTCCTTTCTCTGCTGAGCACACTTCCACTCACCACCTGGGCTCTGCTCATGCCTTCTTCACGCCCACTCCGATCCTTTCTAGGCCTCATTAAATCTTCTTCGGATGGCCACTGTCATACTCATTTTAAACCAGGATGTCCAGTGATTTTTGCCCAGTTCAGAGCAGGTCAGTGTCTATTCTGGGATGAGATCTCAGATCCAGGTCTGGCTGTCTTCTACCTCTGCATTCTCTAGGATACCTTGGCTTCTCTTCTGCTGGGTTAGTTTCTGGGTTAGTTGCTCAGGAACAGCTGATGGTCTGAGAGGCTGATGGTTGGGATGATGCAGAGTCCCCTCTTGTCCTCATACTCACCCTTGCTGACCTCACTGCAGGCCGGGGGGGGGGCAAACTTGCAGCTTCTCTACCCTCCCACTTGGTAGGATTCCATCCAGGAGAGATGCGAGTGGGGGAGTGGGGGAGGTTGGGTGTTGAAGGCCCCAGCAAGCAGGAAGTGGCCACTTCCCTCCCCCCACAGCCCGGCCTCACTTCCTGCGCCTCCACACCCTCATGGGAGGCAGTGCCCGGGGTCACCCCTCCCCCACCTCCACAGCTATCCCCACCTCCTGCCAGAGCTGGCACGAGAAACCCCCAGATGGAGCAGTCCCGTTTCCCACCAAGTCCTCAGCGATCTAGGGACCCAGTGAGCTAGACATAGGGGCCCACCCCCATCTACAAAGCACTGGTGTCTCCCGGTGTCTGTGAAGAAATGCAGCAGCCATTTCCCCTGAAGGGCCCCGGTGGCCGCCGGGGGCTCGTCCTCTCTGTGGTGCTCAAGCGAAGCCCAGCAGCTCTGATGCTGTAGCCTGGTGCCATGCTTCCATTCCTCTCTGATGAGTGTCACAGGATGTCACTGTCACCATGCACAAGGGCAGGCCCGCAGAGCCATCTGCCTCCTCCCTGCCCTGGAAGTCGTCCTCAGTTTCTCCTGGATAGTGAGAATCATTTCACGCCTTTTGATCTGCCAAAGTGAACTGGCAGTACTCTAACCCATCCCAGGAAGAGCTGCTAGAGTAATGAAATGTAGTAACGTGACATTGAGAACATCGTTAAAGTCAATGACCCAGTCCATTAGCAGCTTGAGTGCATCTTACCCTCACATGGTTGCCGAGGGGTAGGACAAGCGACAACATACACAAAGCCAGATCGGGCTGCGCACTCAGCCTCTCTACGGTACCCAGCCAGCCGGGCTGTGTGACACAGGTGGCTACGTGGCGGGACTCCAATGGCACACCACAGCAGCAAAGCCCCGAGCTCAGGCAAGCTTTCCCACACGTACAACAGAGATTTTCAAATAAGCTCAAGCAGATTCAACAAATGCGGTGGTTCCTGCTGCTCTGAGAAGACACCTGTTCTCTGAACCGCTGGTTTCAAAGCCAGGGGATAATCTCATCTAGTGTGGCTCGGGATCATTACTGGATGGGATGGATTTATGTTCAAGTGCCTCCTTCCAGACGCCAAGCAGTCTGGCTGGAGGCCCCATTATTGGCCACGCGGTGTTATGTCCCCGTGGAGTCTGGGAGCACCAGCCTTGCACAGTGGAATTGACAGGAGGGACCTCCAAAGTGAGGGGCACGGCCCCCGGCTTGCTCAGAGAGCACCGCGGAGCCACGCTGCGTCTCTCTGGGGGAGTCTGCTTGAGGAAGCCACCGCCTCCCCTCCTGGAACGTGACCGTCACAGCAAACCTGAGGCCTGGCTGCGGAGGGCAGGCCGCCTGGACGCTAATCTAGGCATCATCCTCCCATGGTGTTGGCCCCATTCCTTCCAGAATGCTCCAGCTCACTCCTCAGAGAAGAAACAAATTCCAGAACAGCCGGTGGCTTCGATTCGTGTGCTGTTCACTTCCTCGGGAGCGGGTAACTCCCGCAGACTTTAGCACTTGCCTTCCTTGCTCATGGGCTAGGCTCCGTCTCCCAGCATCCTTCACTCTCGGCTGCAGCCCGGAGATGACCTGCTCAAGCACGAGCATGAGCAGCTGTGGGAACATGGAGGCTCAGACCCCCCAAAGCCAGCTGTGAAGCATCTCTGTTAACATTTTACCCAGAGACCATACCTGAGCGACTTGGCTTTCTCCTGGGAAAGCAAGAAATCAAGTTGTGCTGTCATAAGCTGTTGGCTGTTTGTCATTCCACACCAGCTCACTGGGATGGAACGTGCCTCCACTAAAGGCTGAAGAAGACTCCGGCGATTTGGTTGAGTGCACCACTGGGGAGGAGTGAGTCCTCAAGGTGAGCTGTCTGTTTCTGTGGCGTGACTTCATCATCCACAGAGCTCCCCAAGCGAAACCCTGAGAACTCGCTCAGAGCTCAGGAGGGATGGAGTCACACAGGTAAGAGGACCCACTTGAAAGCACCCTATGATGTAGGGAGTCATTTTTCTGGCATAAATTCTGGCACTTGCATCTTCTCTCAGCATCTGTGCCCCACAGGGCATCATCACCTCCCATTTGTAGGCCAGGCCCCAATGTAGATGCCATACTTCCCACCAACATGGACAGAGCTTCCCGCCCTTGAGCTTGTCCAGGGCTGTCCTGCTGGCTGAAGGCCTGCGTTCCAGTGTCTTCCTTCTGCCTACATTTGAAGGTACTTTTTGTTTTCTGCTGCTGAGGTAGCCTTGGTCACATAACTTGTTTTCGTCAAGAACATATGGGTGGGAGTCTAACCCTTCCAGGGGTGACCCATGGGGAAGAGTGTCTGCTTCTATTCTTTTCTTCATTCCAAAGACCCAGTTCTGGGACAGAAGCTCTATCAGCCAGGCCTCCT
>NW_012272902.1:0-2429 GCF_000151885.1 Dipodomys ordii
CAGCGTGGGGATATTTAGTAGTGGTTCAACCAGATGAGCAGGAGTTCTTTGTTTCTTAAGTCCTGTTAGTTTTGTCGTATCACCTAACATTTGGAATCAATGACTTTTAAAACCCAAATTATCCATATGGTGGTTGACTCAGAAGAGAAAATCTTCTAGGCAGCAGAAAGAAGAGCCAAGTCAAGTTATACAAAGGAGATACATCAACTGGACAACCAAGGCAAAGCTTTCAATAGACTTGGAGCTTGAGCCAGCATAGCTAAGACTGGAAGGTGAGTATACCTAAAAGCTACTGAGTCTGGCATGGAAGCACAGACCTAGCCAGCCCTCCATGTTCATGCAACAGAGAGGTTGAGCCATACTGTAGAGCCCTGAAGTAGCTCTTCTAAACATCTATCCTCTGAAGAAGACAAGGAGCCAGGAACGATGGCTTAACGGAGCTTTTTTGTAGATATTTGCAGCCAGGCCTCTACAGCCTGGCTTACTCTCTCCTCCTTAACACGGCTGGAGGTCTGCCTCCTCCTTATCTCAGATGAGATAAACCGGGAGAGATTGAGCCAAAAGTCCAGGACCTAACAAGTGGGTAGTAGGTTACAAAGCTTGTCTGGGTCCAATTTAAAGTATGTGCTGCTGGCTGCTCCAAATGCCACACCTAGTGAGTTTGTGCTGTCAGCTTGAAGATGGCTGCAGGAGGGGATTCACATCATGGAAGCAAAAAACAGAACTTAGGGATTTTGTTACTGTTGACAGGCATCTGTTCATTACTACACTATTCTACCCACCTACAAATTAGGTGTCACCATTAAATAAATGTCTGCTTTTTTAAATTGGGGAAAACCAATGGCAAAATGAGGTTTCTGTCTATCCACTACCAAGACTTTAACCTGGTGGCATCAATAGTAGCAAATCAAGCAATTGATCAACTCAATTCCAAACTATTAAGAAAATTTTCTTTTTAACCCAAAGTGTGCTTTTTCAGATAACAATATAGCCATGACTACAACAAACACTATCGCCTGTCTTTGTTAGTTAGCTTTCTACTATACTAGAAAAATACCCGCGAGTGTCAATAATAAGAAGTTCTACTAAGCACCAGTGACTCATGACTTTAATCCTAGCTACTCAGGAGGTTGAGATCTGAGATTCCAGTTCAAAGCCAACCCACATAGAAAAAAGTCCATGAGACTCAAGCCCATGTGGCTCAAGTGGTAGAGTGCCAACCTTGAGTGAAAAAACTTAAGAGCTTATGCTTTGAGTTCAATCTCAAGAGCTTGAAAGAGAGAAAGTGTCTTATAGATCTCTACCAAACTCTACTTCCTAAAGTTTCTACCACTTTCTAACCCTGTCACATGCTGGGGGTAAGCTTTTATCACATGAGTCTTTGAGGGATAATCTACATTCCAAATATAGCAACCACTCTCATTAAAATCACCATGAAACCACAATCACCACCACCACCATCACTATCTTTATAATCCTCATCATAACCATTACTATCAGCACTACCATATCCGCCATCACCATTATCCCCCTCACCACCACCACTATACCCAGCATCATCACCATCATTTTCATCCTTGTCAGCATCTATACCATAATCATTACCATCACCATCATCTCTATACCAGGATCACTACCATCAGTACAATCACCACAATTAGCCCCACCTTTACCACTAACATCATCACCATCCATCACTACTATCCCACCATTATCTGGAAGCTTTCAAGAACTGGAAGTTCTCAGTCTCCACACAGACACCTGTGGTACCAGGTGTTTCTGTGTTCTCTACAACTTCAGAACTATGAAAATGGCCTGTTCTCTTTATAATCAGTACTTTATTTTGTTTTTGGTAAAATGATGCGCTTTGAAAAAATCTTTTTCTATCAAAACAAAACTGAGATGGTAAGGAACTTATGAAATATTTTCTTTGAATTGTTCTTCAAAGATTATTTTACTTTTTATTGTTAATGTAACAATTCAAACCTAAAATATAAAAAAAATTGTAGAGTTGTTTGTGCTTATTAGTGATTGACTACAATTTAGACTAAGAGTATTAAGCAAACCTACTAAGTAGTAGTAAACTCAGGTGACTGAGTAGTTGCTAGGTGTTCACTATGCTGATCTATTCATTATGGCTAACATGTGGCTGGACTGAAGAGAACTGCTGCATCCAAAGCCTAAGGAAGACTCACATGGACAGAACTTCTGCAGCCTTCAGATGAGCCAACAAATGTCAAAGTCCTTGTTAAGATAAAGCAGCTGGTACCAGCACAACTATGTTCATTGCAGAATTATTCACCATAGTTAAGATGTGGAACCAACCCAGATGCTTTTCAGTAGATGAATGGATCAAGAAAATGTGGTATGCATTCATGCATGCATGCATGTATGTATGTATGTATGTGTGTGTGTGTGTGTGTGTGTGT
>NW_012272903.1:0-2373 GCF_000151885.1 Dipodomys ordii
GGGCTCCCCCTCCCCCCCGGGCCCCTGCAGGACCAGCGCCTCGGCCCCGGACACCGCAGCCCCGGTGCACAGCCCGCCGGGCTCTGCCACTGGCAGAAGCGGGTCGCTGCTAGCCGGCGCCGCCCGCGCCAGAACTTGGGTCTCCCCCCCCCCTTCATCACCAACTCGCTGGCGGGGGTGGGGGGGAAGGGGAGGAGGGCGGAGCTGGGGGGGGGGCGTGCGCCGAGATGCTTGAGCGTTGCGTGGCTCTGGAGCAGGAGCTGTGTGGGGGGGCCGGTCCTGGGGAGGGTAGGCATCTCTGATCTTCTGGTTGCGATTCTACCTTGGCTAGCCTCAGTTTACCCGATCCCTCTGTCCTGAATGAGGTGAAGGAGGGAGATGTTAAGTACAAGGGTTTCGTAATCGCTTTCCACCTGACCTCCCTCTCCTACTTAATCCTCTTCAACAACCACAGTGGCCGTTTTTACCCACACAAACGCGTGGACTCTGCACCAGCTAAGCTCTTCCGCCCGCCCGCCCAGGTCAGATTCTCCACTTGGTTACAGAAACGGAAGATCGCGAGGCGGCGCTTTGACTCCTTCTCTATATCCCGCCCGCGCGCCTCCTTTTTTTCGGTCTCACTCAGACTGGGAAACGGAAGATCAACTCGCGGCGCCGCTGCAAAGTCTGTTTCTCATTGGCTGGAGGCGCCTGAGCGACGCCCTCCTGCCCCGCCCCACCGCTCCACCTGGGCGGGGCCTCCCAGCTGACCTCGGGCTGTCCCACCACCCTCAGGCAGTTTTAAAGTGGCCGCGACCGGATGCCAACGCCAGGCCTGCGGCTTTCTCCACACCTGACAGAGTGGATGTCGGAGGGGGGCGGTCCCAGGTGAGGTTAAGGATCTGGAGGCCCGTGCACTACGGGTGTGTGTAAGCGGGCGGGGGTGTCCCCAGCCAATCGCTCCCGCTGCACCTGTGTCGTGTCCCGCCCACTCATTTTGGGTGCAGTTTCTCTTCTCACCATTAGGGGGCGAGACGCCCACAGGACTGCGAAGAAGAATAGCTGACATTGATGTCGTGCGTTGCACATGCCAGACCTTTTACTCACCCCCCACGTTCTCGCCTGAGCCCTATATAAGGTACGTGATACTCGCTCCCCCGCTTTCCCGATGAGGAAGCAGGAATTTAAACAGATCTGGGGTCTTTAACCATCACTGTGTGTGTGTGTGTGTATGTGTGTGTGTAACTTATACCCTAGAAGGAAATTATTAGCTCCTTTCCTCGGGAGGGGGCGTGGCATTATGAACATCCTTGACCCAAAGGTACACCTGAAGGGGCTCACTTAGATGCCTGTCTCTAACAGATGTTTCCATTCACAGGTGCAGGAACCTTACAACAGGAGGGATACTTCTTCCCCACGGAGAGGCCCCCAAACAATGTTTTCTGTTGGGTACTGTCCTGACGGGTGGGCGTCAGTATATCTGACCCCCCCCCGCCCTGATGATCCTCCCCCCACAGAAATGTGTCAGTGTGGGGAGAAGCCTTGACTTGAATTACTTTAATTGATTAATCAATTGGTTGGTCCTGGGGCTTGAACTCTGGGCCTGGGCTCTTCAGTCCAAGGCGTGTGCTCCACCTCTTTGAGCCACAGCCCACTTCCGGTTTTCTGGTGGTTCATTGGAGATAAGAGTCTCATGGAGTTTCCTGCCCGGGCTGGCTTTGAACCGCGGTCCTCAGATCTCAGCCTCCCAAGTAGCTAGGATGACAGGCGTGAGTCCCCGGCGCCCGGCTCAACCGGGCGTGTTTACACACCGATGTGTCTCAGTTATTTCCAACTCATTCCCACATAGGAATTTCATGCCCATTTCATAGACGAACACGTACAGATTCATTGAAAAGAAACAAAAAAAACCCCAAAGCAGATGTAGGTTCAGGACACTGGAGTTTGCTCATTTTCGGTTCCCATGGGGTCCTGGCAAGGGGGGGGGGCTTGCCCTGGGCGCCCCGCACACGGGTGTCGGTCTCCCGAGGCTCCCGCCGTCGGGGGGGCGGGGGGAACAGACGCCTGGGCACCTGCGCGCCTGCGCAGAGGCGGGCTCCGTTACAGGTGCGCCGGCGGCGCGGCCCCGCCCCCGGCCCCGCCCCCTCGGAGGCTCAGGTGCACAAGCCGGAAGTGCGCTCCCCTCCCAGGTGAGTGACTAAACTTTCCGGGTCACGTGAGCGGGCGGGGCTGGTGGGGTTCGGGAACCAGCGACGGACCGGACTGACCGGAGCGGGGGTTCGGACGATCGTCCAGGTCCGGGGCCGGGACCGGGGCCGGGGTCGGGCCGGGACCCTGCACGCGATCCGAGGCGCCAGGTCGGGAGGTAGGAGGCGCAGCCGGGCCGGCCCCCTC
>NW_012272904.1:0-4546 GCF_000151885.1 Dipodomys ordii
CCTCCCTCCTTCTGCCTCCCTCCCTCCTTCTTTCCTTCCTTCCTTCCCTCTTTTCTTCCTCCCCTCTTTCCTTCCTTCTTTCCCTCTTTCCTTTCCTTCCTTCTTTCCTTCGTTCCTTCCTTCCTCCCTTCCTTCCTTCCTTCCCTCTTTTCTTCCTTCCCTCTTTCCTTCTTTCCTTCCTTCCTTCCTTTCCTCTTTCCTTCCTTTTCTGCTTCCCTCCCTCCTTCCTTCCTTTCTTTTTTTCCATTTTTTGGTAGTACTCTACCATTTGTGTTACACCTCTACTTTCAGCTTTTTAGTTGTTAATTGGAGATAAGAGTCTCACAGACTTTCCTGTCTGGGATAAGTTTGAACTGAAATCCTTAGATCTCAGCTTCCTGAGTAGCAGAATTACAAGCATGTACCACTGGTGCCCAGCTACAAAGTATTGTTATGGAAGGAATGTGTGGAGACTGTCAGTGTGGGCAGATGGTATTTTGATGATACAGAACAAGCAAAAGACTAATGCAAAGCTATTACAGACAAGAAATGGGCTGAGCAAAATAGATGTCTGCAAAACACACACAGCAAAATCAATAGGTTTCTTCTAGTTTAAGCTGGTAGACAGAACATGTATCTCCTGCCTGCTATATAATCTCACTGAAATGTCAAACTGTGTGTGTGAGTGTGTGTGTATGTGTGTGAGTGTGGGTGTGTGTAGTTTTCTTTAGTAATAGTTGAAAGCAAAGGAATTCAGATAGCTGGGACATCAAGCCATGCACAGCACAGATCAAGCCTCCATAACCTCACTTTCCCTCCTAGTTTCTGGGTGTTTCTATCACACATTGTCCAAGACACCAGCTATACCAGGTACAATCAAGGCAGGAATGCCAGGTACAGTGAAGAGAACTACCATGGGACAGTGGGCACCCGAGTCAGTGAATTTGCTGTGCAAGGATTGGAATCATTTTATATCAACTCTGTCCAACTCAAGCACAGTAGCCAAGTCATTAATGAGATTGATCAACCAGATCAGTGGGGCAATCGATAACACTGGGTGAGTAATAATGGATGCAATGTCCTCCTCTACCAGCTGTGCTTAGCACCAGCCCTGAACAGGAAAACACTCATTCCACGTTTGGGGCAGGACCTGAGCATTTTCTGTGCACCTTCCTTCCCAGGAGCTCGCTGCTTCTTGTGTGGGCTTAGTAAATGTTCAGAGCCAAGGTGCTTCGGCCCTGTGGAACTTCTTGTCTTGTGTGACACTGGTTCCCATTGAGATTTGCTTAGGTGATTGCTTTAAAGAATGAAAGGAGACTTTGATCTCACTTTGAATTCTTCTCAGTGGAATGAAAATCAAAGTCTGCCAAACGCTCTGGCCCCGAGTGATACAAGGTGTGACTTTGACAAGACCACAGCTCACGGTTCTGTGCAAAAAGAATAATCAAGAAAGTCAGAGGTGGATGTGTGTAGACAACAACCAAGGAAAGAAGTGGGCAGAAAATGGAGTCCTCAGAAGTAAGCTAACTTGCCAAGGATTTCACCTCATCAGAGCTGTGACCCCAGGGGTGTTATGTGTAGGCGCAAAGTACTGTCTCTTACTTTCTCCTCAATATTCCTCACGTGCATTGGTATCCATTGTTCTTAGAATAAGAACAAGAGAAGTAGGTGCCCGGCATGGCTCTGAAGCCCTTCCCCAGTTCCTTCATTCTTGACTCTCTGTAGCTTTCAGTGTTTCAGGAGCGAGGCCTTTGCATGTGCTGTTGCTACCGGTAAAAACCCTCCTTCCCTTCTGCCTGCCTGAATCCTCATTGTTTCTACTTCCACCAGGCTGCAGCTTCCTTGGAAAGCTGAAAAAGGTTAGTCTCATCAGTCTTATCATGGTGGTTTCTGAGGCATCATGGACCTGTCTGACCCCTGATTTTCGAGGTGTAATTCTCTTTTTATTTGTGTGGCTACCCACTTCAGTGCCCTCGTGCCTGGCTAGCAAACCTGCATCATGAAGGCATGGTAGTGCTTGCATGATTACAGCTTCGTTGGCAGCCCAGGTCTCAGAAGAAACTGCCGGTGAGTATTGGGCACATACTGTTCATTGAATAGATGTGAATATGGCTCGCAAAGAATGATGCATTTCTTTTTCTACTTCACTCATGGAAGAAGCTAATAGCTCTTTCAAAAAGAAAATACTGGACAGAAAAGGAGATGAACAAGTAACCAAGAAGAGAGAGAGCAGGACAGTTTCTTGATGACTATGCAGCACAAATATTGACAAAGGTGGTATTGCTTACAGTCCAGTGTGAGAAAAGTAGGGACCCATGTCTATTGCTAATCACAGTTTTGCTCACGAAAACCCCGGAGAAAAGAACCAACATGCATATGTATAGGCACCACAGTAATAAATTTAACAAATGCACAAGGCCCTTCCATTATATCCTAATATGTCATTTACTTCATCTTCTAACAAATCACCTAGTTTACGGTATTAAAAGCCAGCAGTGTAGATGGGATTTGAATTGCTGATGTGGCTTTAGAGAGAGGCTGAGGTCAGAGTGGGGGATGTTTATTACTTTGGTATCCACACATCATTAAGCCATGATCTACTGCGATAAGGCCAAGATTAACTTTCAATGCAGGAGTCCATTGTACTTAGGAAAATGTCACAGGAGAGACAGGAGTGGTTGCAAGCTACTATTGATATGTGACACACTCCTGATTTATAAGAGAAAGGAAATCTAGAAGCAAGTATAATAATGACAAAGTACAAACTGTCATATTGATTGCATATAAATTGAAGAATTCAATAGAGCGATTACTACCAGTCACTGGTAATTTAAGTTCCTTTTATCATATATTGGTTGTCTGTCATGGTGAATATTATATTTTCCCACTCCAATAATACACCATACATACTTGGGACATTATAGTGTTAGATGCATTGATATGAAAAGTGATGTATTTACTCTGGATAAATACTGATTTTCCATTTCCATCACAATTTGCCTGACATAAAGAATTTTACTAAATAATTTTTTTCTTTTTTTTCAGTGATTTTTTAATTTTTTATTGTGAACATACTGTACAGAGGGGTTACAATTACATGGGAAAGATAATGAGTACATTTCTTATCAAGCATTGTAGCCTCCTCCTTTGTTTACCATTCACATCCCTTCCCAGCCTTCTCCCATCCCCCCCACCCAATCCTCCTCCCCCACCAAAGTTGAAAAGTTCATTTTTGACATGACAACTTGTACTTCTCATTGTTGCAACCGGTCCACCTGTATCCTTATTTAAATGACTTGTTTTTCCCCTTCCCCTCCACAAATTCTACCGACATCAAATACAGTGAAAGCAGGGGTTATACTGTGGGGGAGGGACATACAAAGCAACAAAGAAATAATCTTATAAATGTGTTAGAGACAAATGCATGAAAGAAAAATAAACATTTAAATACATATCTAAGGGTTCATTTTCCTAACATCACCTTATCTGACCTTTTCTGCTTGACTCATACACATAATAGATGGGAGAGTTATGTGTTAAAATCCCCAACAATTAATGTCTTTGGATCTATGTGGGATTTGAGGGAAAGTAGTGTTTCTTGGATAAATTTGGGTGTTCCGTAGTTTGGCGAATAGATATTTAGAATTGTAATATCCTCCTGAAGGAGAGATCCCTTAATTAGTATGTAGCGACCTCCTTTATCTCTTCTCACGAATTTTAATTTGAAGTCTATTTTATCTGATAGTAGGATTGCAACTCCCGCCTGTTTATAGGGGCTGTTTGCTTGGTAGATTTTGTTCAGCCTTTAACATTGAAAATGTGTTTGTTTTTATGGGCATGATGTGACTCCTGAAGGCAACAGATAGAAGGATCTTGTTTTTTAATCCAACTAGACAGTCTATGTCGCTTAATTGGAGAGTTAAGTTCATTAATGTTGATAGATAGGACTGAGAGTATTTGGGAGTTCCTGCTATGTTGTACACCTTCTTGGGAGCTGCGAAAACTGTGTTCTTCCTATGGTTTTTGGATTCTCAGTTTGGGTGTAGTTTCTTGGCTTTTATTGTGGTCTTGTTGGTTTTCTATGTGTAGGACATCTTTAAGAATCTTTTGTAGGGCTGGTTTGGTGGAGATGTATTGTTTCAATTTTTCTTTGCTATGCAAGGTTTTTATTTGGCCTTCAGTTATGAAGGAGAGTTTAGCTGAGTATAGTATTCTTGGCTGATAGTTGTTTGTCTTTAGGGCATGGCATACATCAATCCAGGCTTTTCTTGCTTTGATTGTCTCTGCTGAGAAATCTGAGGTGATTCTAATTGGTTTCTCTTTATAGGTCATTAATCTTTTCTCCTTGACAGCTTTAAGGATCTTTTCCTTGGTCTGAGTTGATCCTGTGTGGAGTATAATGTGATGGTGGGATGTCCTATTCTGGGCTGGTCTTTTTGGAGTTCTAACAGCTCTTTGTATCTGAATAGGCCTATCTTTTTGTATGTTTGGGAAGTTCTCTGCTAGGATCCTGTTAAACAAATTTCCTAGACCATTAACTTCTGTTTCTAGGTGCTCCTCTACACCC
>NW_012272905.1:0-2330 GCF_000151885.1 Dipodomys ordii
AAAAAAAAAAAAAGAATTCTGTAGTGAATCCATCTGGGCCTGGGTTTTCCCTTGTTGGAAGACTTCTGATTGCTTCCTCTCATTGTAAGTTATTGGCTTATTTAATTGATTTCTTCTTGGTTCAGTTTGGACAATTTGTAATTCTCTAAAAATTTATCCATTTCTGATAGGTTTTCCTTCCTTGGATGCTTGTAATTTTTTTTCCTGTGGCATCTCTGATATTATTGATTTGGGTCTCCTCTCTTCTGTTTTTAGTTAATCTTGCCAGAAGCCCATCAATTTTATTGATTTTTTTCAAAAAAACAGATTTTTGTTTTATTAATTTTATTTTTAGTGTTCTTAGTCTTGTCTCATTAATTTTAGCTCTTATTCTGGTTATCATGCTCCATTTAGTAACTTTGGCTTCAATTTTGCCTACTCCAGCAAGCTTCTCTCCTCCACTCCTACTACTGTTCTCCCTTGCAGTAACTAACTGCACTAATGGTTTTTCCTTTACTCTCCTCTCTTCAGGATTCCCAGTCTCCTACAGACTGTTTTCCTCAGGACTGCTCCTGGTTTCCTCCAGACTCCTCTCTCAGGAGTCCAGGTGGCCTCTGGACTCCTCTATACTCCGTCCAGACTGTTTTCCCCCTTACCTCCCTCTAACCTCTCCTCAGGCCACTGGTTTTTCCCCTACTCCCCCTAACTTCCCTAACTGCTCCTCCAACCTCTGGTTTCCCCCCTACTTCCCCTGGGCCTAGGAGCACACAGCCTATATATACCCAGATAGGCTGCATCCCTCCCCTACTAATGGTTTCAAACCACCATTCATGGTCCTCCCCCAAGCTGCCCCCTCTCCAGTCCCAAACAGCACCTCACCATGTGGGCCTCAACACCCACCCTTCTAGTAGCACACTCCGCCCCCTTTTGGTGACTTAGTGAGCCCCTCTGGCGGCACCCTGTGAGGCTGTGACATCAGCCTCTCAAAGCCCTGCTCTGTCTGGTTGCCTAGTCTGGAGCGGTGAGGCTCGCCTCTTGATGCCCAGCCCCCTCTAGTAGGGTGGGCCACGTGGACACACTGACTATTGGACCCCGCTGATTATCGGGGCCCTAGGGTTATTACAGTATTCCTCACCTTCATCCACCCCAAGTATACTATGGTTAAATTTCTTGGCATTGTCTGCCTGTTCTTGGATTTCCCTTTAGTGTATTTTGAGTGTTTTTTCCATATCTGTGACTTTTTTCCCCAGTTGCTACATTTTGTCTTCAGTACCTGATATTGTATTTTCCATTTCATTCACTCTATTAACCATGGATTCCGTTGTGGTTTGCATGGAGGAAATTGAACCATTTATGATTTCTATGTCAGTTCTCAAAGTGTTAATTTTGTCTTTTAATGTGGTGTGTACTGCATCTATTCTTATGTGCATCTCTTCTTTTATATCCTGGATCTCTTCTGGTAATTCTTTGTTGTTTAAATTTCTGGTCTATTTCTTGCTTTAGTTCTTGTGTCATTGCCTCTATCAACTCTTGGATGTCTTTTGTCTTCCATTTCTTTTTCGCTTTCACTGGTGTTCTTCCCTGGGGGAGGGTGGCTGCTGGCCATTGAAGATGGTTTGCTGTCTTGGCTGTTGATGAATCTTGTGATATACACACACACACACACACACACATATATATACATATACATACATATATATATATATATATGTTTTTTACTGTAAAATATTGTACAGAGGGGTTACAATTACATGAGTAAGGTAATGAGTACATTTCTTATTGAGCATTGTTATCTTCTTTGTTTTCTCCCCTACCATCCCTTTCCTCCCCACCTCCCAATTCCTCCCTCCACCTCCAAAGTTGTAAAGTTTGTTTAAAACATAGCATCTTGTACATCTCATTGTTACAATGGGTCAACCTGTATCCTTATTTAAGCTTTTTGTTATTTCCCTTCCCCTCTCCAAATTAGAAAAATGTATATACAAGAAGCAGGACACCAGAATCAAATACAGTGAAAACAGAGTTATACTGTGGGGGAAGAACATACAAAAGAAACAAAAAAAATCACATAGTACATTAAAAACAATACATTAAAAACAATAGCAAGAAAGAAAAAAAAATCACTTGTGTCCCTATCTTGGGATTCATTTGGCTTAACATCATTTTAAGGTGATATGTGCATAGCTTTTGACCTTTTCTTCTTGTTCTAACATATACTAGTTATTGCAAATAAGAGAATCCATGGGACCTACGTTTCTTTGGGCCTGGCTTACTTCACTTAATATAATTTTTTCCAAGTATTTCCATTTCCTAAAAGATGGGGCAGTGTCATTCTTTCTGATGGAGGCATT
>NW_012272906.1:0-2769 GCF_000151885.1 Dipodomys ordii
ACTGACATCAAATATAGTGAAAGCAGGGGTTATACTGTGGGGGAGGGACATACAAAGCAACAAAGAGATAATCTTATAAATGTGTTAGAAACACAGTGCACTACATTTTTATTTCACTTTTTACATGAGGAAATAATCAGAGTTAGCTCATAAGGACTTGCTTTATGGAAAAATTTGGGGTAAATCTTTGGCTTTTTTCCTTTCAAAACCTCCCTGCCAGCTACAGTGAGATCCATATGCTGTGTGGTATATAAGGAAAAACTGTTTAAATTTTTTTTCACACCTGAACTATTTTAGATGTCCCCAAAAATGTGTACCTAAAAAGAGACTGCAAAAATAGATTATAAAATTATTCTGGCATCACTTACTGTCTCAAAAATGGGTAGTATTTACTAACATTTGCATCACACCGTTATACATCAAAGAAAAAAGCCAGTAACTTCACCAGTTCCTGGAGTACTATTTAAAGCAATCAAGTGAACAGAAGTGGTTATTGTGTCCCTTTGTCTCACTTGAAATGACTTCCACTATGAATAGATACACCTGGCTCTCTGCTTCCTAAGACCCTGAGTTTTTTTCCTCTGTAGAATTTGTAATTATAGTAGTTATTTTCAATTTATAATATGCAATCATTTATAATTACAAGCATATGTAATCTTGTTTTTTTGTGATTTGGGTCTCTTGTAAGCATTAGGTCTCCATGGAAATTCCCGCATGTTCCTATTGTCTGCCACGCTGGAGAGAATGAGAGCCATTTGGGCACAATCCCAGGCTATCACAGAGGATATGGTGCAGGTGCAAGCTCAGATGCAGAAAACATTTTTTGAAGTCCTTAAGTGCTAGAATCTGATTCAATAAATGTTTTACGTCCCTAAATAGAAAATCTTCCTAAGCATACACCTTACTCATTCTTTTCTTTAAAAACTCTTAAAATTTGTTTATAAAGGTGATGTAAAGAGGGGTTACAATTACATAAGTCAGAGTACATTGCATACTTTCTTTTAAATACAGTAAAAAAGAAACACATGCACTTATTATATTCAGTGCACATTATGTTAAAAATTGCAATAGGAAACTGGAGGGTAGGGATGGGGGTTAATAGAGGAGAAAGATGGAAGGTGTGACATTGATCATGAAGCATTGTACTCTTAACCTGACATGGAATTGTAAGCTCTTCTTATAACTATTTAATAATGAAATACACAAATCACTGCTGTAATGAAATACACAAATCACTGCTGACATAGAATTCTAGCAATTCTGCATGTAGCATAGAATGTGTACACAGAAATGCAGAGGTACTTATAGTATTCACCACTCCATGTTAACTGTTCTCCAGACAGCGGATGACGCAATGTCTTTCTAAGTACATCACGTAGAATTAGGTTCCATGAACATTGTATACATTTTCAAAGTGTATGTGTATGTGTGTGTGTGTGTGTGTGTTTAACTGGTGGTAATTCCCAGGGCCTTGTGCTTGCTAGAAAAGTGCTCTACCACTTGAGACACACCCAGTCACTTCTGTTTTAGTATTCTGTTTTTGAGATTAAGTTCTCATTAACGTTAATTTTAGAGGCCTTCTGTTTTTAACTCTGACTTCAACTTTAACTATAACACAGATTTCTGCCTAGGAGTATTACCAAAACAATGCTGACACCTATAGAGAATGTGTTTTAACTGGGGATGAGGGAGAATCACTAGCTGCCACTCAGAATTTTCTCCATTGCTTCTCCTCTCATTCTATAGGAGAACTAGTCCTCAGGAACAATTTGAGTTTTGTGTAATGAGTTTTCTTTTAGCATACAAAGCTCACATAGTCTCCTAAATGTAGACCAAAATTAAGTCTAATACTAACTAAAAAATATGTTGAGAACTAGCTATCCCATAAAGAAATCAGGCTCTGATAGTGAAAGAAAACAAGAGTCCATTGGTCATAATTTAAAGCTGAAAATATTACCAAAATTGTGTTAGAGAATATCTTATTTATTGGCAATGAAAATACCTAAGAGTAACTTTAGTAATAACAATTTAGTATCCTTTTATCTTTTCCTTAAATTTAATTTGTTATAAAGAAGATTTTTATATACAGTGTGTACTGTAACAGTTTATATTAAAAGTCAACCGAGTTTACCTAAAATGTTAACCTGGTTGCATAGCACCATTTAGTATCTTTATGAAGAAAGAGAGTATAACTTGAGTTATTTATCGACTGCAAGAATTAATGTAGAGATAACAACTGTCTTCTACTTAACTTCTGTGTTTACATATTCCCCCCTGCCAAATACAGAGAAATCTTGACATGCAAAGATCATGGACAAGACCTTTCAAAACTATTTTAACAATAAGACTAATAAGAAAATAGTGGTGGCAAATAATTATATATCTAATGAAATGCATTGTCTGTAGTATATACAATAGGCCATGTTAACCATATAATTCAAAGTGTTAAATAATTATAACAATGTATAGTCAGCATTATATAGATATCATTGTTTAGAAACAGACTTTGGTACTACAAATGATTTTGAAAGAATATCCAATATAAAGGTATTGTGTAAACTGTTTTCCTAGTTTACTATATTAGGAAGACCACGAAATGTTCAAAGTGCATATATTATCTGATCTTTGGACAGCAACAGATTATAAAATCAAATGAGATCATAAAGTAAAAGAAAATTATAGGGACTGGGAAGGTGGTTCAGTGGTAGAGTGCTTGCCTTGCATGCATGAGGCCCTGGGTTCAATTCCTCAGCACCACATAAGCAGAAA
>NW_012272907.1:0-1579 GCF_000151885.1 Dipodomys ordii
GAGGGGGCGGGGAGGACCACCAAGGGCGCAGAGGAGGACCACCGAGGGCGCCGCGGGGCGGAGGAGGACCACCGAGGGCGCTGCGGGGCGGGGAGGACCACCGAGGAGGCGGAGGAGGACCACCGAGGGGGCGGGGAGGACCACCGAGGGGGCGGGGAGGACCACCGAGGGCCCGAGGTCAGGGGAGGACCACCGAGGGCACCACGGGGCGGGGAGGACCACCAAGGGCGCCGCGGGGTGGGGAGGACCACCGAGGGCCCGAGGTCAGGGGAGGACCACCGAGGGCCCGAGGTCAGGGGAGGACCACCGAGGGCGCCGCGGGGCGGGGAGGACCACTGAGGGCCCGAGGTCAGGGGAGGACCACCGAGGGGGCGGGGGAGGACCACTGAGGGCCCGAGGTCAGGGGAGGACCACCGAGGGCACCGCGGGGCGGGGAGGACCACCGAGGGGGCGGAGGAGGACAACCGAGGGCCCGAGGTCAGGGGAGGACCACCGAGGGCCCGAGGTCAGGGGAGGACCACCGAGGGCCCGAGGTCAGGGGAGGACCACTGAGGGCCCGAGGTCAGGGGAGGACCACCAAGGGGACGGGGAGGACCACCGAGGGCCCGAGGTCAGGCGGAACCTTCCGCCCTCCTCCTGGAAGGGCGGCTGGCGTGGCAGCCCGTTTACGACGCTGGTGAGGCCTCACACTAACACGGTTCTTAAAAATTCACAGACCCGCGACCTGAAAGTGAGTGGATTTTTACTGCACGTGTGAAAATTGTCTTTCGTTTGGTAAACACGTCTTTAAAAGTAAATGGTGGACATAAAAGCCAAGAGAAAGCATCTGGACCGCGGCAGACTTGATTTACAGCGGGCCGGACTCAGTGTTGGCGGCTGGGGGGACCGGGCGCTCCATCCCCTCACGCGGTGGGGCCCCGGGGCCGCACCGCAGCGCGAGGCGTGTCCGGTCCCTGAGTGCTGGGGGCCCGGTCCACCCCGTCTGTGCCGACGGCAAGGACGCCTGGTGAGACCAGAGCAAAGGCGAGTTCTGCCCTCTGCCCTCTGCCCTCTGCCCTCTGTGTCATCAGGGCCGAGTGAGGTCACTGCAGAAGGCAACGCGCTTTGGTTGTCAGCGCTGACCGCCGAGGGCCAGAGCGCCGGGGCGAGCTGGATCTGCCCCCACCAGAGCCGCTGCGTCCCGAGCGCCACCCGGGCCCCTCCCCGAGACCTGGCTGCCCTCAGCGGAGCCTTGTGACCTACCACCCGGGTTCCTCACACCTCCCTTTGTGGGAGACCCGGGGAGCCTTGGGGGGAGCCTTTGTCCCTGGAAGCACCCCCCTCCTCCGGGCCGCCCCTCTCCGGCTTGCTCCGGGTTCCCTGGCAGTAGCCAAGGCCCCTTTGTGTCCCGGCCTGGCCGCGAGCACCGGACCACCTTCCCACGGAGAGGGGCCCGGGGATGAGGCAGGGCTGGGCCCAGGCTCCACGGGGCGGTTGGAAGAAGTGGGCAGGCCCACGGTGTGCCCTGCCGGCGGTGGCGGGATGGAGGCAGCTGCCCGGAGGATGGCGGGCGCTGGGAGGGAGGGCTGGGAGGGAGGGC
>NW_012272908.1:0-1536 GCF_000151885.1 Dipodomys ordii
CAAAAAAAAAAAAAGATCACAGACAGCCATGAATTTAAATCACTTGTATTGCCACAAGAAAAAAAAAATCTTCAACATCAAAGTTAATTTCAGTCTTTCCAAGTTAAAAAATCTTGGTTCTATGGTTATTTAAATAAGTGCTTTGTAAGGGCTTTAAAATGATTGAATAAACTTTCATAGTATTCCATAGCATGCACATGATTTAAAACAAAAGGATTCAATATAATGGAACCTGTGCTGGCCTTTCTGGCCCAGAGCCTCAATTGTCTGATCTAAGGGATATGAAAACAAAGAATTCATAGAAATAAGCTGTTTGTTTAACAAATTATGATGATGTAGAAACAAAATATTGACCAAAGACAACAGCCCTCGGGTTGATGGAATATGTATAAGAGCCAGTATACTAAAGTTTATTAGTTATTTAGTTAAGAATTTTTTGTCTGCACCTACTGTGAGGAAGACACAATTTACATTTAATGAAAAACTTGAAGTTACTTAAGGTTAACATTGATAATCTGATAGGTGTTTAGAAAGGTGAAATCTAGAAAAGTCCAATGCAGTAACAGTGATAGCTGATGAAAATTATGATCCTCCACAAGATACTCCCTCTCCCCCACTACATACTAGTGATGGAATTTACCATTGTTGGCATGAGGTGGTTGAAATTTTGGCCTTTAAAAACTAAGGTTTGAGAATGTAGAAACATTACACACTTAAAGCACTTAGCAGTTCTTACTGTATTTATTTTTGGTGCTAGGAATTGAATCCAGAGCCTCCCAGATGCTAAAGCACATGCTTTTCCACTGAGTATATCCTAGCCCTACTTACTGTATTAAAGAGATGCAGTATATGTGATTAGTATGTTTGTGATATCTGAGATCCTATCTTTACCTTTTACATGATTACTTTTTAAGGATCATTTAAAAAATATGATTAGTTTTCCCAGGGTAAGCAAATTATCTGACTTAAATTAATATTATTCTTCCATTTTGTATTATATCAGCTGCCAAAAGCTTCAGTTTGAAAATGTAAGGCTAGTGAAATTACAGTTGTTGAGTTGACAAAAGCATGCTTTCTCTCATGAGACTAGATAGTAAGTCTTACCAAAGTGTCATAAAGTTCTTGAGGAATAGTGTTGAATACAGACAAAACGTTGAATACAGACAAATGAGTGCATTTTTAAATTAATAGTATATAATAAATCAAGATAGAGGCAATTTATTTTAGTTGTGATGTGGCTATTTTTTTATATAAGCATTCTGGTGACTAGATTATTTTTCAGTAGTACAGTAATTCAGCAAAGATTATTTGTTGGTTTCTTTTTTAACTACCTTTTCCTCTTGGTTTAGTGGGTTTTGTTTTTGTTGTTGTTTGTTTTAATTCCCAGATTATCTCGAACCTGTCTGTCACATAGTCCTCTGAATAATAATTTAAGTTTGTTTTTTTTTTTTTTGGTTGGCTGTGGGGCTTGAACTCTGGGCCTGGGCGCTGTCCCTCAGCCCTTCAGCTCAAGGCGAGCGCTCTACCACTTGAGCT
>NW_012272909.1:0-1170 GCF_000151885.1 Dipodomys ordii
AGAGAGTTGGGGGAAGAGCAGCTTGCTCAGTCTCCTCTCCCTGGTACCCATGGAAACTCTTTGGAAGCCTGATCCATAGTAAATAGTTAGAACACATTGCTGCAAACTTTTGAGTTATGTATTTTTAAATGTTAATAACCATAAATATTATGCAGCACATTTCTGATAGATTTCTATCATGTTTTATTAGATGAACAAATTAAAAATTCTTAGCAAAAGAAACATGGCATGGTCTCTGACACCTTTCAGAAAAGTCAAATAATAACTAGTTCTGGAATGATGGACAGAACTTATCACTATTTCTCCCATGAAGCAAAATCAAAGTTCTGGACAAATAGAGGAAGACTCTGAGAGAGTCAATATAATGAATGACATATCAGCATTCTCTTCAGGCTTACATTTGACTTAACGAAAAAAGCAAGTGAAAAAGATGATGGATGGTATGTAAATACCAACTAGTGTAGATGAAGAAGATCCCCCAAATACTATGGTCTCTACTCAAAGTACCATGAAGAGAGTAATCTAACAAACTAAAACGTACTAAACAATATACACTATATCCTTGCTAACTAGTCCATAAAAACTAAGTTACCCATCTGGGTGGAATCCTAACTAATCCTGACTAAGTGAGATCTGAGAATAATGGTTTGAAGCCAGCCTGAAAAAGAAAGTTTGTAGGATTCTTATCTCCAGTTAGTCATCAAAGAAGCCAGAAGTAGAGATATGGCCCAAATGGTAGAATGCTAGCTTTGAGCAGAAGCTCAGATAAGGTACTTGCGCTCTGAGTTCAAGCCCCAGGACCAACACAGATACACACACACACACACACACACACACACACACACACAAACACAATTTACGCTACTCCAAGTAATATCAGCAAAGGATGACCTAGAATAATATTAATGAAATAATAATAATTAATAATATGTGTTGCTTTACTGTGAGTAAAGTCAGCAAAGGTTGAGCTAATATCCTTACCTTTCTCCTTTGCCCAACTAAATGATTATTCCCATTTATTTTTTTTTAAATTTTTGTGTATTTCCATTTTATTTTATTTATTTATTTATTTTTGGGTCCAGTCGTGGGGCCTGAACTCTGGGCCTGGGCGCTGTCCCTCAGCTCTTCAGCTCAAGGCTAGCGCTCTACCACTTGAGCCACAGCACCACT
>NW_012272910.1:0-2230 GCF_000151885.1 Dipodomys ordii
GTGCACCCCTGCCTTCCCGTGCACCCCTGCCTTCCCGTGCACCCCTGCCTTCCTGTGCCCACGGTGCACCCCTGCCTTCCCGTGCACCCCTGCCTTTCTGTGCCCCCCTGCCTTTCTGTGCCCATGGTGCACCCCTGCCTTCCCATGTACCCCTGCCTTCCCATGCCTGCGGTGCACCCCTGCCTTCCCGTGCACCCCTGCCTTCCCGTGCCCGCGGTTCACCCCTGCCTTCCCGTGCCCGCGGTTCACCCCTGCCTTCCCGTGCACCCCTGCCTTCCTGTGCCCGCAGTGCACCCCTACCTTCCCGTGCACCCCTGCCTTCCCGTGCACCCCTGCCTTCCCGTGCACCCCTGCCTTCCCGTGCCCAAGGCGCACCCCTGCCCAGGCAGAGCTGCCTTTGCATGACTTCCCCCCCCCCCCAGTGGAGGAAAAGAGCCTACTAGGTTCCCAGTTACTGGAAGTGTGGTGTGGACTGCCCACAGAGACACCAGTCCACAGAAAGGGTCCTGAGGGTCTGTGCTGGCGGAGGGCACCAGCGTGACTAACGCTGGGCTGAGGGACAAAGGGAAGTTTACACAGCGGAGAAGGGCGGTTGCTCCCACACAAGGCGCTCTGCTCACCCCGGGTTCCCGTGCGATCAGCATTAATATGCTGCTTTTCAAACGTACAAATGAGGGATGGAGCCACAAAACTGTAAGCCATAAAAGAGCGTCCGCAGCATGGAAACTGGGCCGGCGTCCCTGCCTCTCGGGCGGCTGACGAGGCCTAATGGGCGCATAACGCCCTATAAATTTATCAGGGCGCCTCAATCCTCATTGGTGGACCTTCTATTGCTCAGCACCAAGAAATTACCAGTTTTCAGGAGTTAGCCACTCAAGTCACACTATAACTAGGCTTGAAGAAAAAAAAAGCCCACACTGCGCCTAAGATAAATCAGGCTTCTGCCTGTACAAATGAGCCCCTGGGACAGGGAAGTTTGGGGTGAGTAAGGTGACAGAATTGCTCTGTGCTGAGCCAGTCAGGCCGCCAGCCTGGGGCTCCAGCTGCCAGCTCCCCCCGCCCCTCCCCCAGCTGGGTGCAGCGGCAGCCCCTGTGGGCCCTGTGGGTCCTTAGGGACCCGTCCAACACTGCCTGCCCCTCCCCCCCCAGCACATCATGTGAAGAGGACAGACCCACCCTCTTATTTCAAGAGCCTAATAGAAATATTCAGGAGCAGGCATAATTATTTCAATTACTTTTCTCTGGGTTTTGAGACACACACTCAAGAGTCACAAATTAGAAAATAATATTCACATGTTTCTCCTAATTGGTAACAGATTAGAAGCATTTTGTCTTTGAAAATAATTTCCAAATGTGACCCAAAGAGCCTGTGAAGGGAGGGAAGGGAGGTGTGGAAAAGCAACTAAGCGAATAGAGCCCAGGACCTGGCGGGCACTGGGATGTGAGCGGCCTCGCGGTGACCCAGTTCTCCTCACCCCGAGACGTGGGGCCTGGCTTCATACACCAAAACACCAACCCACTCACAAACCCAGCCTCTTGTTCACATGTTACAAACGCGTCCATCCAGCTGACGTCCCAGCTCCTTGGTCATAGTTCCTGAAACTGGTACACATCGATTTGCATAGCCACACACTTTCTTTACTTTTGTTTTTCATACTAGGATTTGCACAAAGGGCGTCCCGCTTGCTGGGCAGGAGCTCCGTTGCTGAGCCATGCCTCCAGCCCCTTTTGTTGCGCTGGTTATGGTTCAGATATGGTCTTGCTTCCTTCCCAGGTCATTCCTGGACCTGATCCTCCTATTTTTCCACACACACAACCCATGCCCATGTCCTGTCTAATTCCAAAACAGATGTGAAGTCACTCTGCCTCTGTCTACCCAGGAAGTTTAGACCTGTTGATCCAGGTCTCCCACATACCTTGTTCCTTAAATGCAAGGAAATTGCATAATGAGATTCGGTCTTTAACAGATAGTATTTTTTTAAATTAGCCAAACTTACCCAGGTACCAGTAGGTAACACCTATCATCCTAGCTACTCAGGAGGCTGAGATTTGAGAATCATGGTTTGAAGTCAGCCTGGGCAGGAAAGTCCCTAAGACTCTTATCTCCAATTAACCACCAAAAATCCAGAAGTGGAGCTGTGGTACAGTGCTATCCTTGAGCAAACAAGCTCAGGGATAGTGCCCAAGCCTTAAGTTCAAACCCCAGGACCAGCTTTTTTTTTTTTTTTTT
>NW_012272911.1:0-1279 GCF_000151885.1 Dipodomys ordii
TTTTTTTTTTTTTGCCAGTCCTGAGGTTTGAACTCAGGGCCTGGGCTCTATTCCTGATCGTCTCTGTGTTCAAGGCTAGCACTCTACCACTTGAGTCACAGTGCCACTTCCAGCTTTTTCTGTTTATGTGGTACTGAGGAATCAAACCCAGGGCTTCGTGCATCCTAGGCAAACACTCTACCACTAATCCACATTCCATCCCCCAAATAGATTTTATACATATATCCAAAGAAGGTTGGGCCAGTGTGCCCGATAGAGTCATATATTGCCTGACTCCAATAAGTAGCACTCACAGAGATGACATTTTAGTCTGTATGTGGTAGTGCAGGTAGGTTTTTTGTGGTTAATTGGAGATAAGAGTCTCCAAAGACTTTCCTGCCAGGTCTGGCTTCAATACCATAAACCTCATATCTCAGACTCCTGAGTAGCTAGGATTATAGGTGTGAGCTATGGGCGCTCAACATCTCTTTTTATTTTGTCTATTTTTTTCCTCTTTTTTTTTTTTTTGTCTTTTGTGATGTTAGTAATCAAACCCACAACCTCATATATGCTAGGCAGCCCTCTACCACTGAGCTAAATCTCCTTGATTGCTCTTAAATTAGCCATGCCTGGGCTCTTGGGATTCATTATTGGGATTCATTTGCTGTTGCCGGCTTGGGGCTGGGGTGGGGCTGAGAGCCCTCAGCAACAGAGTAGGAAATAAGGCTACTAAGCTTTGAGGTACTAGTCGTTATCATTAGCTTTGATAACCCTCTCCTTTCTTTTCCTAGCAATATACTTGAATATTCTTTTTTTTTTTTTTAATTTAGTCCGGTCATGGGGCCTGAACTCTGGGCCTGGGCGCTGTCCCTCAGCTCTTCAGCTCAAGGCTAGCGCTCTACCACTTGAGCCACGGCGTCACTTCTGGCTTTTTTCTTTTGCTTATGTGGTGCTGGGGAATTGAACCCAGGGCCTCAGGCATGCAAGGCAAGCACTCTACCATGGAGCCACCTAAATCCAGGTCAAATGGAACCTTTTAAAGCCTTCCTGTACTCCAAGGAGCTCCCAAACATTTATTTAGTTATTTATTTTTTGGTCAGTCGTGGGGCTTGAACTCTGGGCTTGGGCGCTGTCCCTGCGCTCTTCAGCACAAGGCGAGTGCTCTACCGCTTGAGCCACAGCGCCACTTCTGGTTTTCTAGTGGTTTATTGGAGATAAGAGTCTCACGGACTTTCCTGCCCGGGCTGGCTTTAAACCGAGATCCTCAGATCTCAGCCTCCTGAGTAGCTAGGATTACAGG
>NW_012272912.1:0-2918 GCF_000151885.1 Dipodomys ordii
AAAAAAGCTGGAAGTGGCGCTGTGGCTCAAGTGGTAGAGCGCTAGCCTTGAGCTGAAGAGCTGAGGGACAGTGCCCAGGCCTAGAGTTCAGGCCCCACAACCGGACCCCCCCAAAAAAAAGAAAATTTTATTCTTTAAAAATATTTTTGCTAGTCAGGCACCAGTGGCTCAGGTCTGTAATCTTAGCTACTCAGGAGGCTGAGATCTGAGGATCATGGTTCTAAGCCAGCCCGGGCAGGAAAGTCCATGAGACTCTTATCTCCAATAACCCACCAGAAAACCGGAAGTGGCGCTGTGGCTCAAGTGGTAGAGCACTGGCCTTGAGCTGAAGAGCTGAGGGACAGCGCCCAGGCCCGGAGTTCAAGCCCCATGACCAACCAAAAAGAAAAAAAATCAATATTTTTGCATTAGTGAAATAGAAATTAAACAGCTGTTTCCATTGGCAAGTTTAGGGACATCTTCAAAAAATTATCAACAAGAAATCTATCCAATGCAGAATTGGGGATGTCGCTCAACTCCGTGGTAAAGTGCATAACAGGTGTCCAGGATTTATGTTTCAACCTCAATTCTGCAAAAAAAACTAATCACTATGAAACAGAAATTACCTTCTAATGTAAACTGCATGTCTCAGAGCCTTCTAGAACACACAGATGCCCACAGGCCAATGAATCACTGCGTCCTTCTAGGGTTGTGTGGTTCAAACCCATGAAGAAAAGGGAGCCAGAAGCAGATACTGTGACTGCACAGTTTCTGAAGGGTTCTCCCAGACACAGGCATGCTCATAACCTCCGGGCACAGCAGAGCCCCCGTTCCAGCGGGGCCTGGGCTGGGCCCCCTCTTCTGCGGGACCAGAGTGGCTCCCATGTGCAAAGGAGTCTGAGGTTCTCATGCGCACTGTGTCACTGAGGAGCTGGGCGCCGGACCCCGACTGTCAGCCTAGCGACTCAGGAGGCTGAGATCTGAGGATCGGGGTTCGAAGCCAGCCCAGGCAGGAAAGTCTAAGACACTCTGCCATGAATCACCAGAAAACCGGAAGTGGCGCTGTGGCCCAAATGGTGGAGCTCTCGAGCTGAAGAGCTCAGGGACAGCACCCAGGCCAGAGTTGAAGCCCCACAACCGACCAAAAAACAAAACAGTCACTGCGGGAAGACACCAGTGTCCTTTCTGGGTTGGGACCAAACTCTAAGATTAGATGAAAACCAGATTGCTGATGCAGAGTCCCACTCTCTGGGAAGCTGAATCCGTTCACCTGTCAAAACCTCCCACTCTCTCAATCAATCAGAAGGCTGTCCAATCAGGTCAAATCCACCTAGCAGGCCCTCCGTCTGTCAATCAAGCTGAAGAAGGTGGGCCTATGAGAACTGCCCAATCAGAAGGTCAATCTGAAGGGGCGTGGTCACGAGAACTGTCCAGTCAGATGTGACCTTGCACCTCTGCACACTCGCTTGCGTGACTGTGGGCCGTACTCTGCCCTCTGTGACGCGCGTGGGAGCCCGCGTCGAGGCGCTCGGACACCCCAAAGCCTGGAAACGGTGAATGAGGGGCCAGGCAACCCTCGGAGCACAGGAAGGGTTGCTGGAACCAGCCTGATCCCACCTTGGAGGACCTGCGTCCTTGCTTGTGCTGCTCCGCTCTGGGCTCCCCCCATCCCGCAGGGTGGGGCAAGCCGGCAGCCAGGACCCCACGTCCTGTCCCGTGGGGATGTGGCGTACCGGCACAGCTGTCCATGGGGGTCCGTACCGGACGCTCCCCTGTCCTGGGTGGAGGTACTGAGTGGAAACCCACAGCCCTGCGCACTGCCAAGCTCTTCCTGGGCTGGTTAGGAAGTCCCCGGCCCCAAATTCACCTTCCTTACCCTGATCAAACTCATCAATGATTTTGATTTGCGGCGCTGAGGATGGGGTTTTTGGGGCGCGCCCAGGCCAGGAGGCGCTACACCCTCCCCTCAGCATGCAGGATTTTAATTTTTAACTCCCCAGGGCAACAGATGACCTTAAATATGTATACATATGTATACACTTATTTTTTTTTGGTCAGTCATGGGGCTCGAACTCTAGGCCTGGGCGCTGTCCCTCAGCTCTTCAGCTCCAGGTCAGTGCTCTACCATTTGAGCCACAGGGCTACTTCCATTTTCTGGTGGTTTATTGGAGATAAGAGTCTCATGGACTTTCCTGCCCACGCTGGTCTTGACCCTCCATCCTCAGATCTCAGCCTCCTGAGTAGCTAGGATGACAGGCGTGAGCCACCAGCACCTGATCATACTTGTTTTCTATTTTTTTTTTTTTCCACAGTGCTGGGGACCAAATCCAGGGTCTCATATCTGCTAGGAAAATACTCATCAACTGAGCCTCACCTAGGCCTTATTTGTGGTTTTTCTGTATGAGAGTAGAAAGAGAATACCTGATGTTTCTCTCTCTTCTCCGCACCCCCCCAAAAAACAAAACAAAACAAAACATTGGTATCTTAGCAGAATGTCTTTAGGTTGTTCATGGAGGGAAGCCAGTAGGTCCTGTCTGGATAGGATATAACTCAGTATGTATAGAGTTAGATGCTAAGAGGGTGGCGGTTAGTTGAACCATAGAAGCAAAAAGGAGAGAGGGTGCACCCTTGTGTTGGCACAAAAGAGAAAACAGCAAACAAGTATATGATTTTATGTGGGGGTGCCAACCCTGGGTCTTGACCTTTGGGCCTGGGTAATGTCCCTGAGCATTTTTGCCCAAGGCTGGCGCTCTACTACTTGTGCCACAGCCCTACTTCTGGCTTTTTCTGTGTATGTGGTTCTGCAGAATGGAATCCTGGACTTTTTTTTTTTTTGGGGAGGTCCGGTCGTGGGGCCTGAACTCTGGGCCTGGGCGCTGTCCCTCAGCTCTTCAGCTCAAGGCTAGCACTCTACCACTTGAGCCACAGCGCCACTTCTG
>NW_012272913.1:0-1410 GCF_000151885.1 Dipodomys ordii
ATAGGTGTCCAGTTGTGAAGCAGAATAAAATTTTTATTTATTTATAGAGGGATGTAGACTTTTCCGGTGACTTGAACAGCAAAGTCTTCTCTCCAAGACTCTCCCTTTCTGATATTACTAGAAACAATCTTACTTTATCAGCAGTTGGGGTTGATGTGGATGGAATTACACAGAAAAAAAAATTAATGATGATGTGTAATATAATAACCAGGCTACAATAGATCACACTGAACTACTCCAAAAAATTGTAGTTGGTGGAAAAGTTCTACATATCTTTCTTTTTCTTTTTCTTTCTTTCTTTTTTTTTGTGGGTTGTGGGCTTGAACTCTGGGCCTGGGTGCTGTCCCTCAGTCTTCAGTTCAAACTGAGTGCTCTACCGCTTGAGCCACAGCACCACTTCTAGCTTTTTCTGCTTATGTGGTGCTGAGGAATTGAACCCAGGGCCTTATGCATGCAAGGCAAGCGCTCTACCACTGAGCCACCTTCCCAGCCCCAAGTTCTACATATCTTTCTTATGGACACTTTTTTCTTTCCTTTTTCTTTTTGTGCTGATACTGGGGTTTGAATTCAGGGCCTTAGGTGGTGTTTGTTTGCTCATGGTGAGTGGTCTATCCCTTGAGCCACAGCTCTACTTCTGGCTTTTTTTTCTGGTTAATTGGAGATAAGAAACACATATTTTTCTGGTTAAGCTGGCTTTGAACTATGATCCTTAGATGTCAGCCTCTTGAGTAGCTAGGATTACAGGTTGGAGCCACTGGTGCCAGGATGACCTTTTTGGGGGGGCCGTTTTCCTACCAGATGAGTCCTTAATTTTCTTGAATTTTATTTATCTCCATAAGAGATATTACCTTCTTTCTGACTTTTGCCTGATTTACTACTCATCTGCCTCCTGGCTTCTGCCATCACCTCCTGGGCTGGTCGCTCTGTATTATTCCTCAGGTTCAGTACATTTGAGTAGGAGAAGGTTCACAGAAATCTGGCAACTCCTCTTTCCATAATAATAAATAAAGACAAAGATTGATAATACTGTATGCCAATTGTAGGGTCACTGTCTGAGAATAAGCTTGTAGCCTAACATTGAAAGAAGACACAGAGGAGACTAAGTTCTTAGAGGATGAGGTAATTCTCCCCAACCAAGTCTGCTCCCATTTCATTTCAATGAGGCCTCCCCTGTCATAGATAGGTGTATGTAATAGAGTCACCATATTGAGTGATGTTGTCATTGTTTGCAATACAACAAGAGCATCAGTATTTCTTCAAAGAATTTCCTTCAAAACCAGGAGGCTCCCCATATTTCCTGCTTTAAAATAGCCACACTTCCTTTTTTTTTTAAACTATCCTCTTTTACAGGATGGAATAGGAGAAACCCTAGGTCTCCTGGCTCAGGCCGAAATTTTCTGAATAGAGACC
>NW_012272914.1:0-1823 GCF_000151885.1 Dipodomys ordii
CAATATAATGATTGGAATGACAAGGGAAATTTAATTGTGCTTGCATTAACCTCCAAGTATTACTAACTCTCCTCCATTACATCTTTGCAACTTTCCATTTCTCTATGAAACTCCTATAACTAATCTTCTCCTTTCTCCCAGCTAAACTAAGATTCTATTGTATTGCACTATTGTATTTCTATTATAGATACATCCAAAATGCTTTTATATGTTGAATGTCCTTCTGTTTCTTTTGAGTGGAAGGAAGATCTCTTTTTAAGGATTGTGTGTGGGGAGGGGGAAGGAGGGGTCGTGGGGCTTGAAGTCTGGGCCTGGGTGCTGTCCCTCACCTCTTCAGCTCAATGCAAGTGCTCTATCACTTGAGCCACAATGCCCTTTCTGGGTTTCTGGTGGTTTATTAGAGATAAGACTTTCAAGGCCTTTTCTGCTCAGGCTGGCTTTGAACCATGATCCTCAGATCTCAACCTCCTGAATAGCTATAGCAGATTACAGACATGAGCCACTGGCACCCAGCTCTAGAGGCTTTTTATAAGCTCATCTTTCCAAGATGCTCCAGAGTAGCTATCTTCACCACCCCCTCTCCACCCCTTTGGCCTTTGTGTGTGTTTATGGTCATGGTTTGATCATAGTTCATTTGAGGCCATTTCGGCAAAAGAAAAAGAAGTGTTTATGTACATCAACTCATATATACAAATACCTATAAATATTTAAGCATGCTCCTATTTGTTTCTAAATTGAGCTGAGAGAATTCATAAGGATATTTGCAATGCCACTCAATACAATATACTGAGACATAACACCGAAGATACTACAAGTATAAATATTCTGTTTGCTGTTAATTAAATGATGCTTTCTCTTAAAAATATGGATATTGAATGTACTCTATAGGAGCTTCCTATAGTTTCCTAGACTATGTTTCTAATAATTTTAGTCAATGGTGATCATATAATTGTGTCCAATGACAGAAAGTAGGGAGAGAAATACAAGTATCTCCAGTCCAATGTGTAAGTCATCTGAAATTTCTACATGTCTACATGGCTTGTGTAAAGCCAATTTTATAGTCACTGATTAGCGAAATGAGAGCGTTGATATCTTGGTGGTTAGACAAGTTGTGTTATCTAACAGTAATATTCATCACAACCTATAACCTAAAAGCTCCTTTGGGTTTTGTTTCTTTATATGTTCCAATTTGGAAAAAAAATTAGAACTTTCCCAATTTTAAAACTTATTTTAATGAAGATAATAATGGGATGGTCAGTCAATAATATCTTCCTCTCTGTATTAATTATATCCTCCGTGTGTATTGCCTCTGACTTTTAAGTGACTTGAAGAGAGAATTTCCAAAGCATAATCAATAGTTAATTTGATACATTTTTTCAAGAGGTTTCCATTAAGATATTATTTAGTGTTACTTTTCTTCATTAGGTAGGAGCTTCTTTTTCAAGCAGAAAAGGTTTTCTGTATACCAGAAAATCTAGTGTTTTAATCACCATAAAGTAGCTATTCACATCTACTTGAATGACTTTTGTCAAACTTAAGAAAGAAAGACTGAAGCTAAAATGTGTAGGCAAAGACATGTGGACTTCTACAAGAAGTTAACTTGGTATAGCTATTACTGTAAACATTAGGAATGTTCCCAAACATTTAAAATACAATTACTATATAATCTACAAATGTCTCTATGGGGACACATCCAAAGAAAATCATCATCTTCAAGAACATATCTTCAGCATTGTCATGATAGCCAAGGCACAGAAACAACTTAAGTTCCATTGATTGGAAATTTCTGTGTGTGTGTGTGAGAAAGAGAGAGAGAGAGAGAG
>NW_012272915.1:0-1853 GCF_000151885.1 Dipodomys ordii
GCTTATGTGGTGCTGAGGAATCGAACTCAGGGCCTCAGGCATGCAAGGCAAGCGCTCTACCACTGAGCCAACTTCCCAGCCCAAGTTCTGGTCTTTTAAATGTCAGATCAGACAGGTGGAAACTCAGCCCAACCCTGTAGGGGGTAGACCTTGTTTAAATGGCCAGACACTGGTATTTCCTACACCAAGCTAACTGTTCTCAACGGGTCTTTCCTTCCATTCCTGGTCACACAACACTGCAAAGTGCCAGCTAGGTGGTAGCTCCAATCACTAATTATTTTGGCTTTCTTCACATAGTAATCTACACTTAAATTTTGTCTTTATTGTAAAGGTGATGTACAGAGGGGTTACACTTACATAGTCAGGTAATGAGTACACCTCTCTCTCTCTCTCTACCTCTTTCTCTCTCTCTCTCTCTCTCTCTCTCTGGTTGGTCATGGGACTTAAACTCTGGGCCTGGGCGCTGTCCCTCAGCTCTTCAGCTCAAGGCAAGTGCTCTACCACTTGAGCCACAGCGCCACTTCCAGCTTTCTGGTGGTTTATTGGAGATAAGAGTCTCACAGACTTTCCTGTCTGGGCTGGCTTTGAACTGTGATCCTCAGATCTCAGCCTCCTGAGTAGCTAGGATTACAGGGGTAAGCCACCAGTGCCCAGCCAGATTTCTAACAGTAGCACCCCTCCCTCATTTTCTCCCACTTTTTCCCTCCCAACTCCTCCTTCCTCCCCAAGTTGTATAGTTCATTTCCAACATAGTATCTAGTGAGTATCACTGCTGAATTAGTTTGCACTTTATCCCACCCGAAGGTAAGCCAGTGGCACTTTTCTACATGCTCCTGTACAGAGGCTCTCTGCAGAACTGAGTGAATGAATAAACTCATTGAGAGGCTATTTTGTTCCAAAGCCTCTCCAACATGTCTGATAACACTTTACTGTAGAGAAGAAAAATGATCTTCTACTCCTCAGGCACCAGAATGTTCAGTCCAAAGCATACCTAGCAAATGTGAGTTCGTTTTATATTTGAAAATTTAGGTAAGTTTGACATGTGCTTATTTTCATATATCTCAACATTTGTCATGAAACAGAGCTTGCATTTTCTTGTTCTGCTTCATGGCATTGGACTTCTATCCCCTATGTTTTCTCGATGTCTAACGCAAAGCAAAGAGAAAGAGTAATGAATTAAGGACAGGAATGATGGGCAATTTACTAGGTTCTGCCACTAAATGACGGTGTAGACTTGGGTAAGTGATTGCAGATCAGTTGTCTTTGGTTTCATCTCCCCAAAGTAGGTAAGAGAGTGAGGTGGGATGAGATGGTATCTGAATGATGTTCCTAAAATTTGTTCAACTTTTACATTCAGAGATATATACGATGATTTCTAGATACTCTGGTCATGTTTTCTAAACATGCTCTCATATTAAAGTAAGCAAATATGAACTGATCTTTGAAAGTGAATCTATAACATATATTTGAAGAATAAGCAATGATAGAGTAAATGACATTGTTGCACCAAAACTACACTGGTTTGGGTCTGGTCCTAGAGATGTTGCTGATTCTGAGAGCCTTGTGAGAACAGGAAGTAACTTAAAACAATTCATGAACTGTTGAAAGACTGAAGGGAGGGCTGTGCTTCAAGGAATTGGCTGTGGGTAGACATATTTTAGTAGTTAGGCGAATGAGTAGGGAGGTAGAAAAAATGTGACTATTTTGGCAATTTTAATTTTTCTGTGATTTACATACATGAAAAATATATAACTATATAAAAACTCATTTTCCATGATCACTTGAGAATAAGTTGAAAATGTGTTTTCATCACAACTTGTTTTTTTTTGGGGGGGGGTCCGGTCGTGGGGCCT
>NW_012272916.1:0-2861 GCF_000151885.1 Dipodomys ordii
ACACACACACACACACACACACACACACACACACACCAGCGCAAAAGGACTGGAAGCATAGCTAAAGAGATAGGGTGCTTGCCTAGTAAACATTACATCTTAGTTTTAAACCCCAATATAGACATTGAAACACAAAAAAATAACATCAAAACAAAATGGGCAAAATTTCAACTTAATTTTTTAAAAAAAATCTATGCTTTTCCCAAATATAGATGCAGACTATATCAGGGAATCTTCCAATGAGGATTCCTCAGTGAAGGGCTCCATCTTCTGTGAAGGATATCAAAATTAGCTGAAGAACTTTCTTTTTCAAACTATGTATGAGAGCTAACAAAGAATTTTTTTTCTGGTTGTGGGGCCTGAACTCAGGTCCTGGGCACTGTCCCTGAGCTCTTCAGCTCAAGACTAGCGCTCTACCACATGAGCCATAGTGCCACTTCCAGTTTTTTCTGCTTATGTGGTGCTGAGGAATTGAACCCAGGGCCCCATGCATGCAAGGCAAATACTCTACCACTGAGCCCCTAACAAAGAATTTTTAAACTTTTTAAACTGAAAAATTCTGAGTAAAAAAGTATAGGATTATTTTCTCAGTTCCATTGTCTTCCATATCCGTTTTACTTTCTAAACTAGTCATCACCTCCAATTCATGCCAGACCATACATTAGGCTACAGTGATTAGGATGATACCAAATCATATTTAAGATTAAATTGTCTCTGAATTCTTTTTTTTAATTGTGAAAATACTGTACAGAGGGGTTACAATTATATGGGCAAGATAATGAGTACATTTCTTATCAAGCATTGTAGCCTCCTCCTCTGTTTCCCCTTCCCATCCCTTTCCATCCTCCCACCACCCCCTATGTCTGAATTCTAAGATCAAACTTTCTCCTAATAGCCAATGTCTCATTGTGTTACTTTCACTGTAGACACTATAGACACTAGTGTGTGACCTCAGAATACCATTATTAAGGCGAGGCCTTTGTAAGTTTAACACATGCTCCTGATAACAGTTTTTATTTTAACAGCATGAGTTCTGATTAGGAATGTTAATGTAGCTTATTCATTAGTATTAAAGATAGGGGTTCTTTCATATTTATTCTTCCTGACATACTTTGAATTTTGGGAGCACAAGACATTTAAGAGTTTAGACTTTAGATTTTAGCACTATTTCCAAGAGGTAGGATAGTACCAAGTTTAGAAGCATAGACACTCAGCTTGTAGAAATACAAACAAGATACGTGAGATTTGCTTTAAAGTAGCATGAGAATCAAGAACAGGTGCTATTTCTTCATTCAGTGTCTGGCATGGAGAGAAGCTGGCACAGCTCAGAGATAGGCCCTTGTTACCTACTCTAATGGGAATGCTTTGAAACAAGAGAACTGAGAGCACTTAAGAGCAACAGGTGGAATCAGACCCTGAAACCTGTGTCCCTGGGAGGAAACAGCCTAAGTCTTTTATCATGTTTGCTCAGTGGTCAGTGGTATTTTAAAGGAGAAAGAAAATGTTTGTTTTGGGACCTAAGTACAGTACTATGGTGCTTTTATGATGGGTACCAGTAAACCTCCTCCCCCAAGCACTCAGATAAGGGTATTACATCCTGGAAAATAACAATTTTCTACTGAGAAGAAAACAGAGATCTGAAGGAAGTATCTCTATGAGATATGCTCAGTGAAAAGAAAGAAATCCTTGCTTTTTTTCCTCATGCTGCTGGTGATCAAATCCAGAGCTCCATGTACGCTAGGCAGCAAAGGCTCTACACCACTGAGCCTAGAAAACTTTGATAAAATAATTTCTTAAGATTAAAAACTGAAACCTACGAGGCAAGTTATTCAAAGTTTAGAACAATGCCATTTGTAATCAGCGGCTAACCCATATCTTGCTATTCTTGTTGTGGTGTAACAGAAGCTTCCTGCTGACTTTGATTCTACTGCCCAGACAATGGATAGTCACAACCTTTTGACTGTCTTCCAGCACTGAAAGCAGGGTGTGAAAAAGTACAGAAGATAGAACTCATTTTTTCTGATTAGCTTATAATTAGTTATGGGGGGAGAGGTATTTCATCTCAATATAATCTAATTTCACCCCTTTGCACTCTTTCTTCTTCCCTTTTCCCTTTCCCAAACAATTTCAATATGTTTCAATGTTCTATCTTCACTGAAGCGAAGAATGAGCCATCCCCTCCGCTAATATCCACCAACAGTCTGTTTCTCTTTCCCAGTCCCCAAACTCTCTATATACTTCTATTGTCTTTGTTTTTAAAATGTTTTCAGTGATGCCAAGGCTTAAGCAAAATAAACCAAGGCCTCTCACTCAAGAATAAACTATAAATAAAAGCAGAACAGATTCACTGAAGTGAGTGATTTAATTTATAAATGTTAATTAAGATAGATAGCCAGAGATGGCCCCATGTGGATAAATGAAACCTGGACTTAATTGTGGACTTCATTTATAAAACTGAAAGATGTTAGGGCTGCCCTGGAAGAAAATGCAGAAAAGAATCCCAAGTTTGGAATGATGAGAATATTTGTATGAATTTACCATGTGTGATTATACACTAACTTCACAGCTGTTATTCTTCTACAACAGAAAAGATCTAGTTTGAAGGAAGAAAATAAGAAAATGTTAATAACTAGTCAGGGTGTAGTGGTATAATCCTGTAATCTCAGTAATCATAAGTCTGAGGAAGGAGGATCACAGTGAGACCTTGTCAAAAAAAAAAAAGGAAGAAAAAGGAAAAGCAAGCAAGGAAGCAAGCAAGCAAGCAAGCAAGCAAGTGGGAGGAAAAAAGAAAAGGGAAAAACCAGCAATAAAAGGTCAATTGCTAACAAAGATGAAGAAATCTCTTCTTTTTTTTTTTTTTT
>NW_012272917.1:0-3477 GCF_000151885.1 Dipodomys ordii
CCCCCGCCTCCCCACCCCCACAAAATGTGATGTGCTGGGTTTAGACTTTCTTTCTTTCTTTTCTTTCTTTCTTTCTCTCTTTTCTTTCTTTCTTTCTCTTTTTCTCTTTCTGTCCTCTCTTCTTCCTCCCCCTCCTCTTTTACCTTTCCCCCTCCCCCTCCTTTTTCTCTCCCTCCCCCTCCCCCTCTCCCTCCCCTTTCACTTCCTCCTCCTCCTCCTTCTTCTTTGGTTCCTCTTTGGGACTGTAGCACCCATTGGTGACCCCTCCTTAATGTCATCCTGCAGGTCTGATCGTTGGTTCTCTAACCAGAACTTAGCAAAAACTATCTAAGACTTTTCGTCTCGTCTTTGGGGAAGGCAGGAGAGCAACTGGTTAAATGATACTTAGCTTAGAGCTTGGCATGTATATTGCTTCATTATACTATCTGGGGGCACCAGGAACTGAGTTACCAAGTGGACAGCACAAGAGAGGCTGCCGATGGAATTTTCCATGATACTCCTAGAGGCCACAGAAACCAATCTGTGCTTGAGGAAAGGAAATGGACACTTAGCATCTCTGTTTCCTAAAACCCTACAGCAGACACTTACTATTAGTTCTGTTGGGGGAGCAAAGACCTAGAAAGGTAATGAGGTCACATAGTAGTGGCTATTGACTAACTCCAAAGCCATGTGTCCAAGTTCTGCTGGAGCCCTTAAAACATGGGCTACACAGTTTTCCAGCCTGGGTGGGCCTTAGATAGCAGCGTTGAGAAGATAATGAGTGATTTTTCTAGAATACCTCTCTACTCTAATGTGCCTCCTGCCATCTCTCCTCCATGGGCACAGAGCCTGAGTAATCAAGTAATAAAGTCTTATGATTATCTCTTGCTGAGGAAGGGAACTTGCAGCCAACTTCTTCAGAAAGAAAAGGATCCATCACTTGGCTGTGCTGTTAGCAGGAGGGAGGCATGGTGTCTGTCCTCTGAAACACAGCCCATTTCAAGGGACTGACATAGAAACCCAGTATTACCTTGCTGTCCAGAACAAGGGGTTCCAGCAGGTTTGAGGAACAGAAAGCGGCCATCTCTGGGAAAGCTAAGGAGTCCCAGCCAAACCTACACAAGGGAACATGGTGGAGAGTTAGTAGATGTTCACTAGATGTATCAGAATAGTGCAGAGTTTCTGTGGAAGAGGATGAAGAGTACTGG
The DNA here is from genome assembly GCF_000151885.1 of Dipodomys ordii. Taxonomy (NCBI): domain Eukaryota; kingdom Metazoa; phylum Chordata; class Mammalia; order Rodentia; family Heteromyidae; genus Dipodomys; species Dipodomys ordii. The sequence goes on from NW_012272917.1 coordinate 1,188, forward strand.
GAGTGGATGGTGAGGATGGCTACACAATACGATGTTTTGTTTTGTTTGTTTGGTTTATTTGTTTGTTTTGATTTTTAAATTATCTTTAGTTTTCAAAAGGATTTTAACATATATCAATTAATGAGTACAATACATCAATGTCACCCCTTTTATCATTCTCCCCCATCTCTCCCAATTGTTGGTTTTTGTTTTTTGTTCATGAGTTGGTTGTTTGAGAGAACCAGGTTCTGGGCAACTTTACATAGCTATGTTATTTAATATTCACAATCCCTGAGGAAGGTATTATTATGAATTTTCAAATGAGGAAACTGAGGGTGAGGTGTTAAACAATCAGGTCAGTAAGGTCTCAGTTCCCTCCCCTGTACCACTAGGAACTATTTTGCCCTTTACACGTGCTGCCATCGTCACTAATGATTGCACAGCAATGGAAGGTAAAACTGCTGGGCCCTTTCCACTCAGCAAGAGCTTTCCAGCAAATCATGCAGGTTTTCTTCCTACATCCCAGCTACTCAAGTTTTTAAAAAGCCAGTTTTGTTTAAGAATGTCCCTGAGGGAGCAGAAAAATTACTAATTTTAATTCTTGCATATACATAATATGCAATCTTTCATATAATATTATGGTAGTGTTTTACATGTTATCTTATACTGCAACAGCAACATTTGGTGAGATGAAGTGGGAAGTATGTTCAGAGCCCCTCTGCACACAGATAATATGGTGATCATTGAAACGAAAAGCATGGATGTGTCTGTCTGAGTTATAAGCTGGTTTGCTTTTATTATGAAATCTCTCTCTCTCTCTCTCTCTCTCTCTCTCTTTCTCGGAATGACTCAAAAACTACGATTGTTTATGCTTGAGCATTTGGCATGTATTTTCTTGAAAATGGACAAGTGAGCCTGCTCCTTCAAGGGAAATGGACAATACTTACCTGTTGTTGCCAGTCACAAAGTTTGGGCCCCCAAGCAAAATCTGGAATGTTAGAAAGCTTGTTATTTCCAGCTTCCCAGCATGTAGTCTTTTCTGACGGGACTGCTGATGATACCAATGAGTGGGATTCTTTTGTATTGTGTAATGAAAGCTGTTACTATTTGGAAGAGCTGCATAACTCATTGAACCAAAATTTTCTAGGTGACCAATGCTGGTGTTGTAGATTTATCATTGAGTAAAAGATCCAAAGTGTAAGATAGATTACTCAGTTTTTAACAGAATATACAAAATGTCTATCAATTTAGTTTCAGACTACACATTGTAGCTTACCTTTAAGGTGTTTACTTAAGACATAGTAATTGTTGAGTTATTTATTTTAATTTTTTATTGTTTTTATTTATTTTATTTTATTTTTTTTGTCCTTTGTGGGGCTTGAACTCTGGGCTTGGGTGCTGTCCTTCAGCTCTTCAGCTCAAGGCAAGCGCTCTACCTCTTGAGCCACAGTGCCACTTCCTTTTTATTGTTATTATAAAGGTAATATACAGAGGGGTTACAGTTATATAAATCAGGTAAAGAGTACATTTCTTTTTGGAAATGTCACCCCTTCCCTTGCTCTTTACTTGTGGAGTTTTGATGTGATTTCAAAGTTCATTAAATTTTACCCCTTTCTATTACATATCTGGCTGGATTTTCTTCATATATTAAACTAAAAAGAGAATTGTGAACAGATTGAATGCAAATGTAGATATGATAATCTAGTCATTAAAAAGATTTGCAAAAATGTAAGTGTTGCATTTCTTTTTCCTTTGTTTTGGAAGGAACAGTTCTTTTTCATAGCAATGTGTCACTTATGTATTGTCCTTATTGCTTTAAATATATATATGTATATATGTATGTATATATATATGTATGTATATATTGCTAGTCCTGGGGCTTGAAGTCAGGGCCTGGGCATTGTCTCTGAGCTTCTTTTTGCTCTAGGCTAGCACTCTAGCCATTTGAGCCACAGTGTCATTTCTGGCTTTTTCTGTTTGTATGGCACTGAGGAATCGAACCCAGGGCCTCATGCATGCTAGGCAAGCACTTTACCACTAAGCCACATTCCCAGTTCCATTGCTATATATTTAGAATGATTCAGTTTTAATTTTGAATGTGGTGAAAATTTACAGACAAAAGCCCCCTAAATATGGGCTGGGAAGGTGGCTCAGTGGTAGAGTGCTTGCCTTGCATGCTCAAAGCCCTGGGTTCGATTCCTCAGCACCACATATAGGCAGAAAAAAAAAGCTGGAAGTGGCGCTGTGGCTCAAGTGGTAGAGTGCTAGCCTTGAGCTGAAGAGCTGAGGGACAGTGCCCAGGCCCAGAGTT
>NW_012272918.1:0-1256 GCF_000151885.1 Dipodomys ordii
GGGGTTCGACTGACCTGTGCCCTGCGTGGGTGGGGGGGGTCTGACTGACCCGTTACCTGCGTGGGGGGGGTTCGACTGACCCGTGCCCTGCGTGGGTGGGGGGGGTCTGACTGCCCCGTGCCCCGTGTCCGACTGTGACCCTCAGGACACAGCCTCGCCGTGAGCAAGCTCAGGTCCGGGGGCTGGTGCACGGCACTGTGGACAGCCCTGACCCGGGCCTCGGGCGATGGCTGGCGCGTCTACTGGGGTCCCTTCAGCCGGGTGCCGCCTCCCGGAGAAGCAGGTGCAGGAGAGAATGACTCGCTCTGCATGCCTCACTGCGCCTGCGCGCCATGCCTCGCCGTGCCTGCGCGCTGCACCGCGCCTGCGCACCATGCTTGTGCGCCACACCGCGCCTGCGCGCCATGCCATGCCTGCGGGCTGCACCGCGCCTGCGTGCCGTGCCTGCGCGCCGCAATGCGCCTGCGCGCCGTGTCAAGCCACGCCATGCCTTGCCTCACCGTGCCTGCGCGCTGAGGCTCTTCGTAGTGAGCATGTGCACATGCGCAGAGCAATCCACACGAACCAATCCGCACGTCCTTCAGCATTTTTACGCGGTTACTTTCTGTCGCCTTGGAAGGTGGTGGCGTGTCCCCTGTGCGCGGGTGTGTGTTCACTGCCGCTTGCTCGTGTGTACGTCGCGTGTGAGTCTCTGTTGTGCAAGGGTGAGCCATCTGATTGTCTTCTACCTTCTCGCAGCGAAATGCTCCGTGCGGTTGATGTTCCTGATCACCCAGAACGTGCGCAGTCGAGTGCATTTCCCCTCGGGCCAGAGACGAGGACGACAGGCAAGCTGCTAATTAGCGCGGGAAGGGGTTCCGACGCGCTAGGAGGGGGTAAATTACAGACAGCCTCAGCGTCCCGAGGACCTGCACCTCCATCCTGTGTGTCCCGGATGTTTGCTGCGCTGCCGTTTCCATGGCAGGGCGGGCCGGTCTGCGCTACTTCCCCGCTCTCTCTGCAGGCTTCCAGTCTGGGGTTTCTCAGCAGTGACTTGGGCAACCAAACACCTTTGAGGACCAAATCCAAGGTCCGGCACCAACACAAACACCTAGGTCCAGCACCAATACAATCACCCAGGCCCAGCACCAACAGAATCACGTAGGTCCAGCACCAACACAGTCACCCAGGCCCAGCACCAACACAGTCACCCAAGACCAGCACTAACACAATCACCCAGGCCCAGCACCAACACAGTCACCCAAGACCAGCACTAA
>NW_012272919.1:0-1177 GCF_000151885.1 Dipodomys ordii
CCCCCTGCCCCCCCAATCCTCCCCCCCAACCAAAGTTGTAAAGTTCGTTTTCAACATGACAACTTGTACTTCTCATTGTTGCAATGGGTCCACCTGTATACTTATTTAAACAACTTGTTTTTAAATTATACATATTCTCTTATTTTTCAAGTGTGTTTGTAGAAGCCATGATACCAAATTATAGACAGTAATATCAAAAGATATTTAATTGATAAATATTGCAGTTATTTAATCTTCAAGCAAGATTTTGAGATTTTTGTTGTCTATTTGTATGAAAATGTTTTTAAAAACGAACATTTAAAAAGCCTAAGTTTTAGAGAATATTTATTTTAGAACAAATACAATTATGTATAATTGCAAGGTTTCTCCATACACACAGACACACACAGACACACAGACACAAACACACACACATACACATTTGTAACCATAGATTTCTTCAGGTGTTATCTTTTCTCTCCTTTGTCACTAAAGAATTACCAAGAGTAAAAATGAAGTAGGATAAATGTCATAAGATAAAGAAAGCATCTTGATGTAGCAGCCAATAAGAGAGTAGTATATAAATTAGATCAAGAAAATTAGACAGGGATAGAGGAGGACCCATTGCAACAATGAGATGTACAAGATGTTCTGTCGAAAAACAAACTTTACAATTTTGGCTGGGGGGTTGGGGGGTGGGAAGGGGAGAGCAGGGGTGGGGGAGATGGGAAGGGGAACAAAGGAGGAGGCAACAATGCTTGATAAGAAATGTACTCATTACCTTGCCCATGTAATTGTAATCCCTCTGTGCGGTATTTTCACAATAAAAAAGAAAGAAAATTAACAAATCCAAATGCTTTGTTCATCATAATTTATACATCCTCTAATATTATACTTATTGGAAATTATGGATTTTTAGTGTTAGTCCTGGAGTTTGAACTAGCCTATGAAATATATATTATTTTATTAAATATGCACAATTATTTTGTGTGAAAAAGTAAATCACTATCTTAACATTTTTAGTTATATTTAACTTTAAAAATCCAGGGCCTGGGAGCTGGGAAGGTGGCTCAGTGGAAGAGTAGCTTGCCTTGCATGCATGGGGCCCTGGGTTTGATTCCTCAGCACCACATAAGCAAAAAGAAAAAAGCCAGAAGTGGTGCTGTGGCTCAAGTGGTAGAGCACTAGCCTTGAGCTG
>NW_012272920.1:0-2740 GCF_000151885.1 Dipodomys ordii
ACACACACACACACACACACACACACACACACACACACACAGACATATATATACCACTGCTGGAAGGTCTTCAAAACAAGTTAAGTGCCAGGTGCTGGTGGCTTATACCTGTAATCCTAGCTACTCAGGAGGCTGACATCTGAGGATCACAGTTCAAAGCCAGCTCAGGCAGGAAAGTCTGTAAGACTCTTATCTTCAATTATCCACCAGAAAACCAAGAAGTGGCTCTCTGACTCAAAGTGGTAGAGAACTAGCCTTGAGCAAAAGAGCTCAGGGACAGTGCCCAGGCCCTGAGATTAAACTCTAGGACTGACAAAAACAAAACGCAAACTAGTTAAGTACAGGGCTGGAGGTACAGCTCAGTGCTGCAGTGCTTGCCCAGCATGTGTAAGGCCCTGGGCTTGATCCTTAGTACCATGAAAACAAAACAAAACAGTAAGTAAACTCCTGTTGCTTTTCTGCTTGAAATCTTCCAGGGGCTTCTCATAGCACCATAACAAAATACAGTCTGTTATCAGGCCACATAGCCTCATGATCTGTCGACCACCTCTCCAGCACCATCCTGTGTCGCCCTCCTCATTGCAACCACAGTGACCCTCTGCTCCTAAGCCACAGCAAGTCCATTCTTGCCTTGGAGGGTTTGTTTTATGGTAAAGTTTATAAATACTTACTATAGATAAATGCCATGAAATTTGCCATTTTAAGGCATACAATTCAGTTTCATGTAGTACACTCACAATCTTGCACAACTATCAACACAATCAGGTCCCAGAACATTTCAATCATTCCAAAGGGAGATGCCATACCTATTAGTAGTTACCCTCTATTTTTCCTCCCCCAGCCCCTGGCATCCGTGAACCTCCTGGCTTTCTCTGTGGATTTGCCTGTTCTGGGTAGTCATTACAACTGGAGTCATACAATGCTTGACTCAGAGTGGTAGCACTGGCTGTTCTACATCATGACTTAGCCAGGCAGGTCCTTTACCGAACCATGCATGCCCTTCTTTAGAGTCAGGTCTCAGATCCAGATATCACCTACCTGTCTGTCTACAAATGCTCTCCTCCTGCCCCAGCCACTCATTCCATTTATTTCCCTTTCCACACTCAACACTCTCTAAAAATACCTCATTTATTTGCTTATGGGTTTATTGTCTTGTTCCCTGTTTCCTTGTTCCCTGTGGTATCTCCAGACTCTAGGACCATGCTAGGCACCTGGGAGGCCCTCACTATTACTAGTGGACTGAATGAGCCAGAACATAACATTATCCATTGAGAAGATAAACCCCAGTTGGAATTGGAGAGGTAGAGTTCCAAGTGGAAGGAAATGGAGGGGTCATGAAAGAGCATGTGCCCTTAGGAATCATAGGGTGCCCCTCCTCTAGTTTATCATTTATCCCAATTGTTTTCATTTGCTTCCCACAGAAAGTATATATATATATATAGTGCTGAGGAAAGACAGAACGGTGTCTCACTTAGCTTTTGTGCTCAAGGCTGTTGCTCTACCACGTGAGCCATACATCTACTTCTGGTTTTCTGCTGGTTAATTGGAGATGAGAGTCTCATGGGCTTTTCTGCCTAAGCTGGCTTGGAACTCTGATCCTCCTTTCTCAACTTCCTGGATTACAGATGTGAGCCACCAATACCTGACTGGAATCTCTTTTGTTTGCGTTTGTCTCTTCTCTATTGCCCTCCACATCTAGGCTCTAGCACATATAATAACTTACAGACACAAAGAAAAAATCACGAGTTCCTACTGCTCTGATTTTGAATCATTCTGCAAGCACTTTTGAGATAGGAAGGCAGGAGGAGGGGGCGGTCGCAAGTTGACAGACAACTGTCAACTGTATTTTAAGGCTCGGGGAGGGTCCTTAGTCTATGAACTCCTGGGAAGGGAAGCTGAACCAGAACAGACCGATGCTATCCCATCTCCCAATCACTGTTAGCTCTCCCTTATCTGTCTGAGCTGAGCCTATGGGCCTCTGGGAACTGGGCTGTCTGTGAACCCTGTCCTTCATTTTTCCTGATTGAATCAGGTCTCTGGCTGGACCAGGCCTTGTGGCTCTGCAAGTCCACCAAAGCTCCCTGAGGGAGAGGCCCTGCCCCAAAGCCAGGAGTCTCAGAAGGGCAAATTCAATTGTGTGTAAAGTGGGAACCATTAACCTGTCTGTGGACTGTGGAGCCCCCACAATGCTCCCTTCTGTCATCTGGGTCTTCCCAGGACACTTATTCAGCCTCTTTGTTGTCCCTTCTCCCCTGTTCCTCTTCTACCCACGGTTCCCATCACCCTGGCCTCTAGGATCAGAATGGAGTTTAAGCTTAGAAAGAAAACAAACCCATAGAGAATTGCCCATCCTCAGAGGCAAGCCAAGCTCCTGGCTCTTCTCATCCAGCAAGCTTTGATGCAACCTCATGGGGAAAGGGGATCCAGATGCAGGTGAGGACTTTTGAGTGGGAAATTTTGGGGTCTCAAGTACCCAACACATGTATAGAGCTGTGCTGTTGCGAACAGTTGAAATGTGGCTATTTCGAAGAATAGGTAAAAGAATGCAAAAGCTGGTGCTAGTGGCTCATACCTATCATCCTAGCTATTCAGGAGGCTGAGATCTGAGGATCACGGTTCAAAGCCAGCCCAGGCAGGAAAGTCCGCAAGACTCTTTTTTTTGGGTCCAGTCGTGGGGCCCAAACTCTGGGCCTGGGCACTGACTCTCAGCTCTTCAGCTCAAGGCTAGCGCTCTACCACT
>NW_012272921.1:0-1347 GCF_000151885.1 Dipodomys ordii
AAACCGGAAGTGGCGCTGTAGCTCAAGTGGTAGAGCGCTCACCTTGAGCTGAAGAGCTGAGGGACAGCGCCCAAGCCCAGAGTTCAAGCCCCACGACCGACAAAAATAAATAAATAAGTAAAAGACAGCCCAGGGAAGGAAAGTTCATGAGACTTTTACCTCCATTTAGGGCCCAAAAGCCAGAAGTGGAGCTGTGGCTCAAGTAGGAGAATGCTAGCCTTGAGCAAAAAGCTCAGGGGCAGCTCCAGGATGGAGATACACACATAAAAATGTACCAACTCTCCCAAATCAACTGCCACTATTTTTGTATTTGTGTCAAGGCCAAGTTTCAGCTAAAGGACAAGCAAAAGAAAATTATTCATTGAAGCCATATAGCTTGCACACAAATTTAACAATGCACTCCACTAAAAAACATGCCAATTACAGGAAAACAACACATTCTAAATACTGTAAAAGCACAGTACGCATTGTACTCTATCCTTACCATACAATTTGAATTGTGTCTACTTGAAATTTTTGTGTATCTACCAGGGCTGGTGCTGACTGAACTCAGGGCCCAAGCTTGGTTCTCTTTTTATTGTTTGTTTGTTTTTTTGGTCGGTTGTGGGGCTTGAACTCTGGGCTTGGGTGCTGTCCTTGTGCTCTTCAGCTCAAGGGGAGAGCTCTACAACTTGAGCCACAGCACTTCCGGTTTTCTATTGGTTTATTGGAGATAAGAGTCTCACAAACTTTCCTGCCCAGGCTGGCTTTGAACCGCGATCCTCAGATCTCAGCCTCCAGAGTAGCTAGGATTGCAGGCGTGAGCCACCTGCACCCAGCTTTGTTCTTTTTGTTTGTTTGCATTTTTTTTTTTTTGGTCATGGGGCCTGAACTCTGGGCCTGGACGCTGTTCTTCAGCTCAAGGCGAGCGCTCTACCGCTTGAGCCACAACGCCATTTGGGCTTTTTCTGCTTATGTGTGTTGAGGAATCGAACCCAGGGCCTCATGCATGCGAGGCAGCACTCTACCACTGAGCCACTTCCCAGCCCCCTCCCCCTCAAGCTTGTTTGTTTTTTTTTTTTGCCCAAGGCTGATACTACCACTTAAGCTACAACTTCCACTTCTGGCTTTTTGTCTGTTAATTGGAGATAAAAGTTTCACTGACTTGGGGCTGGGAAGGTGGCTCAGTGGTAGAGTGCTTGCCTTGCATGCCTGAGGCCCTGGGTTCCATTCCTCAGCACCACAAAAGCAAAAAGAAAAAAGCCGGAAGTGGCGCTGTGGCTCAAGTGGTAGGGCACTAGCCTTGAGCTGAAGAGCTGAAGGACAGCACCCAGGCCCAGAGTTCAGGCCCCGCAACTGGACCAAAAA
>NW_012272922.1:0-3127 GCF_000151885.1 Dipodomys ordii
GAAGAGCTCAGGGACAGTGCCCAGGCCCAGAGTTCAGGCCCCACGACCCACAAAAAAAAAAAAAAAGTTTTGGTTATTTCCCCTTTAACTACAAAATTAATATGTACTTGTAAGAATCAAAACAATCTATAGATTAGATGGTAAAAGTGAAAGTACTTCTCTACACACACACCCATAATTTTCTCCCTAGAAGTTAGATGCCCGATCTTTCCTGTCTCTGTCTTCCCCTCCTTTCCTCCTTCCCTCTCCTTTTCTGTCCCCTCCCTCTCACTCCCCCCCCCCACTCCCCATCCACACACAGAGTTTTATTGTTGTTTTGCAAAATGGAACCTCATGTAGAGTTTCACATCATCTCAGAACATACATGCTCCATCTTTTAACATCTGCTTTGGTTCCAGGGCTGAGTAAAGAATCGCTTGCTTAGTCTTTCCCCCAAACAACGGAGTAACAATTTATCCTTACACTCATTTCCTTGCACATTGGAGCTGGCATTTGTTTGGATTACAAGCAGTGGTGTGCTAAGTCAAAGCAGGGTGATATTTGTTTTCCAAAGGGATTGCATCAATGTGAGTCTCCAGTATCAGTACTGAAGTTTGTGGAGAGCTCAGAATTTTTAGATTTGGGATTGCAGGTAGCTCTTCCATAGCCTGGCTTGAGTCAGAATCAGCTTTGGTCTCCTTTGACTCTCAGTTCTCAAGATTCTGAAAGAACCCTGTGGAGAAGCCTAGATCTGCCTCCATCCCAAGCTTCTTGCTGCCCTCCTCTGTGAAAGCAAGCCACGAAGGAATCTTTTTCTTGTTAATTAACTGGGGCTTTATTAAACACCTTAGCAGCTAGCCAACTGCTCTGACCCAGCCATTCCTGGGAGACATTCTCATGAGAAATTTTTCGTTCTAATTTATACGTCTTCAGTGACAGGTTCTGTGTCAGAGTATGCAGAGTAGACTCAAATAGGGCATCATCCGAGAGACAGTTCTTCAACAACAAACATGTATAAAGCTCTTACTCTCTGCTAGATACCAACCCAGGAATTTATTTCAAGGATAATAATAAAAAAAAAAGTAAAAAATCTTGAGGATAAAGATGTTTACTACTCTGGAACTAATGAAAGTAAAAATTGGAAGGAAGTGGGATGTCCTAATTAGGGCAATTATTAGGTGAGCTGTGGTGTAAGTACATTTATGCATGTATTATAATCATGTTTTTAAAGAAGCTAACTAATAACAGAACATTTCCTAGTGTAGGGTTTATTTACTTAAGAATACTGGAGATTCAACCCAGGATCTTGCAAATGCCAGACAGGTGCTCAGCTGCTGAATTATATCCTGCTGCAATGCTATATAACTTAAAGGCAGCCTAAAAGACAAGAGAGCATGATGCTGTTTTGATTTTCTTAATAGGTTGGTCTCTGTTTCTAACTTCTCTCTGAAACAAAAGAAAGCACAACATTGACACTACGATTAATTGTGGGAATCAGGATAAACCTTGTTTTCTTCTTTATATTATTATCTAAATGTCCTGCAGTGTAGTATGATAATAACTAGAAAAAATTCTATTAAATGCAAACAAGGGCTGACGATGGTAGTACACACCTATAATTCTAGCAATTTAGGAGGCCAAGGTAGGAAGATCATTGTCCAATGATCTGGCTGGGGAAAAAGTAGGAGACCTTATCTGAAAAAAATCACTGAAAACCAAAAGAAACAAGGAGCCTGGCTACAGTGGTAAAGCACTTACATAGCAAGTATGAGGCCTAGAGTTCAAGGCCAGTACTGAAGAAAAAAAAAGAGGAAGAAAAGAAATAGAAAATCCATGAAAGTGGACTGGGAAGGTGGCTCAGTGGTAGAGCTCTTGCCTTGAATGCATGAGGTTCTGGGTTTGATTCCTCAGCACCACATAAGCAGGAAAAAAAAAAGCTGGAAGTGGCACTGTGGCTCAAGTGGTAGAATGCTAGCGTTGAGCTGAAGAGTTCAGGCCCCATGACCAGACCCAGAAAAAAAAAAAAAGAAAATCCATGAAAGTAGAAATGATATACATGACCAATAAATATGAAAAATGTACAATCTTGTTAAGTATTAAAATGCAAATTAAAGGATCATTGATATATCTTGGCCTGTGAACTTTAGAAGGAAAAATGTTAGTGAATAATATATGCTGATAGGGATATGGTAAGAGAAACATGGGTTTACTGCAAATCTGAGTACAATTTTGTATAGTATTTTTTCTTTTCTTTTCTTTTTTTTTGTCAGTTGTAAGGCTTGACCTCTGGGTCTGGGCTCTGTCCCTGAGCTCTTCAGCTCAAGGTGAGCGTTCTACCACTTGAGCCACAGCGCCACTTCCGGTTTTCTAGTGGTTTATTAGAGATCAGAGTCTCATGGATTTTTCTGCCAGGGCTGACTTTGAACCATGATCCTCAGATCTTAGCCTCCTGAGTAGCTAGGATTACAGGCGTAAGCCACCAGCACTTGGCTGGTTTTTGTTTTTGTTTTTTTAGGTCTGAGACTGGGACTGAAACTTGGTACCTAATGCTTTCGCTCATTGGCTAATGCTCTTATCACCCGAACAATACCTCCAATCCACTTTATAGTCTTCTTGATGAACAGTGTGCTATACGTAAATATGGGGGGGCGGGGTTTGTGTGTTGAAAGAGAAGACATAGGGAGAAGGGATATATATTTACTATTAAATTGTAGAAGTCACCTCTGCTGAGTACTGGTGGCTCAAGCCTGTAATCCTAACTCAGATCTCAGGAGGCTGAGATCTGAGGATCACAGTTCAAAGGCAGCCTGAGCAAGGAAAGTCTGTGAGACTCTTGTCTCCAATAAACCACCAGAAAAACGGAAGTGGTGCTGTGGTTCCAGTGGTAGATTGCTAGCCGTGAGCTGAATAGCTCAGGGACAGCACTCAGGCCAAGAGTTCAAGCCCTACAACTGACAAAAAAAAAAAAAGCCACCTCTTACTTTTGGAGATGATGCTTATAAGAATTTTGATTATGGTGGAAGGTTTTTTTTTTTTTTTTTGGGGTCCAGTCATGGGGCCTGAACTCTGGGCCTTGGCATTGTCCCTGAGCTCTTCAGCTCAAGGCTAGCGCTCTACCACTTGAGCCACAGCGCCACTTCCAGCTTTT
>NW_012272923.1:0-2132 GCF_000151885.1 Dipodomys ordii
AAAGGAGGAGGCTACAATGCTTGATAAGAAATGTACTCATTATCTTGCCCATGTAATTGTAACCCCTCTGTACAGTATTTTCACAATAAAAAAAGTATTTATCATATATTAGGTATCACGCACATTCCTTTACATGGGTAAAGATATTGATGCAGGTCATTAAGTGGTAGAGAGTACAATTAATTTTATTTGATATATGAGAAACTGAAACTTCTCAGATTGGCTATATTATTTGCCCAGTCTCCCAGCTAATAAGATTTCACTTAGGTCATCTGATTTTAGTCTATATACAACTGTTCTTCTTCACTCAAAATTAAATGAAAATTTATATATAGACTTTCAGAAACCCATTTATAAAGCTAAAGCTTTCTGCTGGATCCTTTCTGGGGATAAGAAGAGAACTATGATGAAACTCTGTATGCAACAAAACAATGTAAAGAATTTCAGCATTGTTTCAGCATGTCTCAATAGCTATCAGTTTTCAGTTTGAACCACAAGATCTTTTTTGCTAGTAGTATCCTTCTGAGTTTCTCCATCTCTTTAATAATCAAGAAGGTATTAGTAAGTGAATAAGGTAACTCTAAAATATTAGGTCCTAATCCTGGAACCTTTAAATGTTACTTATATAGCAAAGACTTTGTTGATGTGATAAAGTCAAGAATCTCATCTCAAGATGAGATTCTGAATGGTCCAGGTGGGTCCTAAATGTCCTTCTAAGAAGGAGCCAGAGGGAGATTAGAGTACATACACAAGAGAAGGCAGCATGACCATAGGCAGATGCTAGAGTGATTCAACCATAAACCAAGGAATGCTGGCCGCCACCAAAGGCTGGAAAGGCAAGAAAGGAGTCTCCCCTAAGAGCCTCTGGAATGATCCTGATTTCGAACTAAAATGTATTTCAGACTTCTGGCCTCTGGACCTTTGAGAGAATAACTTTCTGTTGTTTTGAACCACCAAATTTGAAGTAATTTGTTACAGCAGCCACAGGAAACAAATATACAAAATTACTATACTCTGCTGCCTTGATTCCTCCTGCACTGAGAATCATAAGAAATCAGGACAGGTGTAAAACACACAAAGTAGGAAACTGAGTCTCAGAAAAGTAAGTTGATATGACCAGGGTCATGTAGCTATCAAGGAGTGAGGCTCAAATTAAAATGTACTTCTTACTGTGGAGTTTTACAAATCACTTGATTATGTGGCACACCTTGACATAATTGTGCCCTTACTTTCATGAGAATCCTTAAACATTTTTATTCTTTTTATTTTCCTTCTTCTTCTTTTTTTGACAGTCCTGGGGCTTGAACTCAGGGCCTAAGCACTGTCCCTGAGCTTCTCTTGCTCAAGGGTAGCACTCTACCATTTGAGCCACAGTGCCACATATGGTACTGAGGAACTGAATTCAGGGCTTCATCCATGCTAGGCAAGCACTGTACCACTAAGCCACATTCCCAACTCCTACTTTCCTTCTTTTTAGATAGATATAACCTGATGCCTGAGGTCCCAAGGAGCTGGGCTTGAAGACCAGGGTAGGTCTTAGATTTCCCCGGTATGATCTCTCACCCTCTACTCTATCGTGGGGCTTAAATTCTGGGTGAGGAGTTCTTGTAGTGAGCTTCCTTCTAGCCTAACTCAAGCATTTCTAGCTTATCAGTTTGACCTTTGGTTTTCCATGGCAAACTTTGTAAAGGAAGCTCTGACAGGCCAAAGCATTGGCTCCATAAGACTATATTGTCCTTATTTAGAATTGCTCTCACTTAGGCTTTTGCAAAACATGTTTATTCTGGTTTCCTTTTCCTTCTGGCTGCCTGACCAGTGTGAGCCCAGAGTACAGCAGCTCCAACTCTCAGACCCAGGCCTGGCAGGAAAAGACAAGGAGAAAAACACAAGGCTCTTAAGAAGGAATGTTGAGTAGGCAGGAGGGCCCTTCCCAAGTTCCAAGGCAGATAAGATTGGTGCCCTCTGTTTGGGTAGCCTACTGAAGATATGTCCCTAGCAAGTCTAACTTCAATTAAAAGAGTACAAAGAGGGGCTGGGAAGGTGGCTCAGTAGTAGAGCACTTGCCTTGCATGCTCGAGGCCCTGGGTTCGATTCCTCAGCACCACATAAGCAAAAAGAAAAAAGCCGGAAGT
>NW_012272924.1:0-1269 GCF_000151885.1 Dipodomys ordii
AGCAGACTCCACACTCCTCACAGCAAAGTCTCCACCCAGTACCTGCTTACCTAGGCAACTGGCACACCTGGAAGAGGTCACATATGAATTTGATGTGGCCACACCTTTCTCCACTGGTACCCTAGATGAGGCCTAGCCCAGGCCAAGATGCCCTCTCTCTGTGCTCTCTCTGCTCTTTTCTAGCTCTTTCCTCTCTTTCCCAGCTCTCTCTCATTTCCAGGCCTTTCCCAGCCACATAGAGTGCCAACATTGCCTGGTCCCAGGAGGTCTACTGAATAAACCTACCCCTTAACTGGAAAAAAAAAAAGCCGGTTGGTGGATAATGGCTGCACTATCCAGATCTGACATACATACACCGGTCAAGCTAGCACTGTGTTACCCAGAAACAGGAAGCCTACCCATGGCTTCTGCTTATCCAACCAAAAAAAATATGTGTCTGTGTGTATATATACATTATATATATATACATGATTTAAGTTGGGAACTCAACAAACTAGCCTTGAGCAGAAGTGCCCAGGGCTCTGTGTTTTTCTGACAAATCCTCCTCCATTTTAAAATATGTGTTGCCTGAGGGTTAAAATATTTTCACTAAGGGGCTGGGAAGGTGGCTCAGTGGTAGAGTGCTTGCCTTGCATGCATGAGGCCCTGGGTTCGATTCCCAAGCACCACATAAGCAAAAAAGAAAAAAAGCCAGAAGTGGCGCTGTGGCTCAAGTGATAGAGCGCTAGCCTTTAGCTAAACAGCTGAGGAACAGCGCCCAGGCCCAGAGTTCAGGCCCCACGACTGGACCCAAAAAAAAAAATATTTTCACTACAGAAAAGTGGATTTCCAAGGTTCCCCACCTACCATCAGTGAACACAAAGGACTCACTAAACAGGTCTTTGACCTTAATGGAGATAAAGGTTGAGTGTGTGTGGGGCAGGTGATTGTCACTCTGAGGGACTCAGCATGACAGAAGGTTTGTAAGCATGTGTGGAGCAAGGAGGGTAACCCGTGCCAGCTGGGGTTGGGCAGAAGCAGGCTAAGGTGGGCTGTCTTTGATGAAAGAACAGTTGAGCAAAGCCTCATTTGAGTGACTACAATTTATATAATGAAGGAGTAGGCATCACACATACAGAAGGTTGGGCAAAGCCCCAAAGAAGCCCCTCAGGTACCCACAGGAAGTCGTGCCACGCAGTAGAGGGGCGGGTGGAGTGGCTGAGTGATGGGCGGGTCCGGGTCCGGGTGGGGAGCTGCTGGCCACAGGCTAGTTGTGATTGGAGACAGAAG
>NW_012272925.1:0-1926 GCF_000151885.1 Dipodomys ordii
AAGGGGGGAGTTGGGGAGGTGGGGAAGGAAGGGATAGTAGGGGAAAAACAAAGGAGGAGGTAACAATGCTTGACAGGAAATGTACTCATTACCTTATTCATGTAACTGTAACCCCTCTGTCCACTATTTTTACAATTAAAAAAAAAACAAAAATAAATAAGTGAGCTAAAGACTTAAAGAGAGACTTCTCTGAAGAGGAAATAAGAATGACACATGAAGAAATGCTCAACTTGACCATAAAAGAAATGCAAATCTAAACAGCATTGAGATTCCACCTCACCCCAGTGAGAATGGCTATAATCAAGAAATCTAATAGCAACAGATGCTGGAAGGGATATGGCCAAAAGGGAATGCTACTGCACTGTTGGTGGGAGTGTAAGCTTGTTCAACCACTCTGAAAGTATGGCACTATGAAGGTTCCTCCAAAGACTACATATAAAGCTCCTCTATGCCCCAGCAATCCCACTTCTGGGAATTTACCCAAATGATCACAAACAAGGCCATACTAAAGCTACCAACACAACGATGTTTATCACAGTATTATTCAACATAGCTAAGATATGGAACCAACCCATATGACCCTCAGTAGATGAATGAATCAAGAAAATGTGATATATAATATATACCTATAATAGAATATATATGTGATATATATATTATATATATATATATATATATTAATTCTATGCTTCCATCAGAAAGCATGACACTGCCCCATTTGTAAGGAAAGGAAAGACTTGGGAAAAAATTATATTAAGTGAAGTAAGCCAGACACAAAGAAACATAGGTCCTGTGGTTTCCCTTATTTGCAATAATTAGTATATGTCTAGAATAATCTTAGCAGATGAGCAGAATAGCTCAATAGCTATGAACATATGACCATAGAAGATGATGCTAAGCAAAATGAACTCCAAGACATGGACACAAGAGGTTTTTCTTTCCTGTTGTTTTTTTAATGTACTATGTGGGGTTTTTTGTTTCTTTTGTATGTTCTTCCCCCTATGGTATATCCCCTGTTGTCGTTGTATTTGATTTTGGTACCCTGGTATTGTAGATACAGTTATTTGAATTTAGGGAAGGGAAGGGGAACAACAGAATGGTGATACAAAGGACAAGGCAGAACCAATGCAACAGTGATATACACAAGACAATATGTTGGAAATGATCTGTACAAGTTGGGAAGGGTGGTTGGAGGGGAGGGAAAAAAGAAAATGAGGGAAGGGATAACAAGTTTGACAAGAAATGAACTTATTACCTTACTTATGTAATGGTAACCCCTCTGTACATCACTTTGACAACTAAAAAAAGAGAAAAACAAATACCCCTAGAAAGGGTCGGATCCCTCTCTAACTTAACCTGTTCCACTAATGAAAGCCCACCAAAGTCCCTGCTGGTAGAGTCCAACAGAGTCCTCCTCTCTAGAAGGCCAATCTTGGTGATGCAGCAGTCAGTATCTATGTGTTTAGCCACATTAATGCTACATTATTTATGTCATATTAATTAGTGACCACAAGGCTCATTTCCCATAACTGCTCAAATCCTTAGCACCAATCTACCAAATCCTTCCCTAAAGCTTCAATAACCCTCCAAATACTTGATGCAATCTGTGATTTCCATTTTGTGTTTGTTTATTTATTGAAAACTACCCTCATCCTCCAGGATAGATTAAAGTTATACCTTCTAAATCACAATACCCTCTCTATATAGCCCATTACTCTTGAACCAAACTTATGTACTCTGTTTTTTCTTTTCTTATAGCAAGTTGCCCCTTAGGGTGATAGGTGGCCAAAGTTTATCAATATATCATTAGTAGACAGTTTCTACCAGTCCTCAGAACATAAAAAATTATAATTTTAAAACATTTTTAAATGCTTAAGTCATGCTTACAAATGATCCCCACAGTGTTGTTGTTTTTTATTTTTATTT
>NW_012272926.1:0-1315 GCF_000151885.1 Dipodomys ordii
TACAAAGGGGTTACAGTTACATGAGTAAGGTAATGAGCACATTTCCTCTTGAGCATTGTTACCCCTTCTGTATGGTTTTTTTTTTTTTTTTTTTTGCACTAGTACTGGGCTTGAACTCAGGGCCTTGAGCTTTTGCTTGACTTGTTTGTTCAAGGTTGGCATTCTACTACTTGAGCCACATCTCCACTTCTGGCTTTTTTTTTTTCTTCAGTTGTGGGACTTGAACTCTGGGCCTGGGTGCTGTCCCTCACCCAGCTCTTCAGCTCAAGGCTAGTGTTCTACCACTTGAGCCATAGTGTCATTTCCGGTTTATTGGAGATAAGAGTCTCACAGACTTTCCTGTCCTGGCTGGCTTTGAACCACGATCCTCAGATCTCAGCCCCTTGAGTAGCTAGGATTACAGGCATGAGCCACCAGTGCCCAGCAACATCTGGCTTTTTCTAGTTAATTGGAGATAAGTGTCTCAGGAATTTGTCTTCCAGGGCTGGCACCAAATGGCAATAGATCTCTGTGTAGCTAGGATTACAGGCATGAGACACTGGCACCAGCTTTATTTTGTTTTTGAGACAGAACTTTGCCTGGGCTAGACTCTTAACTTGAGGACCTCCAACAGGAGATCATCCTGCCTCTTCTGTCTCCCAAGTAGCTAGGATTATAAACATGTGTTATCATACTTTGCTAAGGGGCTTTTCTTCCTCCTCATTTTTCTCCTCCTCTTTTTTATTTTTATTTATTATTTCTTTATTTTTGTCAGTCATAATCCTGAGGCTTGAACTCTGGGCCTGGCTCTTCAATTCAAGGTGAATACTCTACTACTTCAGCTACAGTGTCACTTCCAGTTTTCTGGTGGTTAATTGGTAAGAGTCTCACTGACTTTGCTGCCCACGGTGGCTTTGAACCTTGATCCTCAGATCTCAGCCTCCTGGATAGCTAGGATTACAGGCGTGAGCCATCAGTGCCCAGCTAATTTTTTAAAAAAATTATTATCTTGCCAGGTGCCCATGGCTCACACCTATAATCCTAGCTACTCAGGAGGCTGAGATCTGAGGATCAAGGTTCAAAGCCAGCCCCAGCAGGAAAACTCCTGAGACTCGTATCTCCAATAAACCACTCAGAAAACTGGAAGTGGAGCTGTGGCTCAAGTGGTAGAGTGCGGGCTGGGAAGGTGGCTCAGTGGTAGAGTGCTTGCCTTGCAATGCATGAGGCCCTGGGTTTGATTCCTCAGCACCACATAAGCAAAAGAAAAAAGCCGGAAGTGGCGCTGTGGCTCAAGTGGTAGAGCACTAGCCTTGAGCTGAAGAGCTGAGGGACAGCG
>NW_012272927.1:0-1501 GCF_000151885.1 Dipodomys ordii
AGTTCTACTGCTGGGTATATCTCCAAAGGAAAGAAAATTGGTAGAGTGAAAAGATATCTGCTTTCCCATGGTTATTGTAACACTAGTCACAATTGCTAAGAAACATTAGCTATGTGGCTCACAACCAAAGTCTCCACCAACTGAGGCAGATAAAGAAAATATACAATATGTACAGTGCTCTACTCGGCCACACACAAATGAATTCTGTGTTGCACAACCAAAACAGATGATCGTGATATTAAGTGACAAAAGCCAGGCACATTAAGAGGAATACATGGGCTACATTTTCAAACCCTACTCACATGTGGTATTCAAAAAAGGTTGATCTCAAAAGATTGAAAGCAGAACCATAGTCCCAGGAGGTTAGAGCCAGGCACTGGTGGCTCATGCCTGTAATCCTAACTACTCAGGAGGCTGAGATCTGAGGATTGTGGTTCAAAGCCAGCCCGGACAGGAAAGTCGATGAGACTGTTATCTCCAATAAAAGTCAGAAAACCAGAAGTGGCGCTGTGGCTCAAATGACAGAGTGCTAGCCTTGAGCTAAAGAGCTGAGGGACAGCGCCAGGCCCAGAGTTCAAGCCCCATGACTGACAAAAAGAAAAAAGAAAAAAAGAGAAAAGGTAGTAGCGTGAGATGGGAAAGAAAAAGGATGGTTAATAGATATAAGGGTACAGTTGTCTATAAGAACAGATTTTAATGTTTCATAGCACACTAGGGAAACTATGGTTGATCTGAATTGAAAGTATGTTTTAAAATAGCTAGTAGAGTTTGAAGCTTCCTCATATAAAGACATGGCAAGTGTCTGAAGTGACAGATACCTGTGTTAAAACGTCATACTATAGCCCAGAAACATGTACAATTATATCAATTCTCAATTTAAAAAAATTTAAACCAATTTTTAATTAAGTTTCTTATTGTGAAATACCATACAGAGGTGTTAAAATTGCATGAGCAAGGAAATGAGTACATTGCTTAGCAAGCATTGTTGCCTCCTCCTTTGTTTCCCCTTACCACCCCTGCCCTCCCATCGTCCCCCCCTCCCCTGCCAAAGTTCTAAAGTTTGTTTTTTGGCATAAAGTCTTGTACATCTTTTTGTTGCAGTGGGTCCACCTGTATCCCTATTTAAACAATTTGTTTTTTTTCCTTCCCCTCCACAAATTATACCAACATCAAATACAGTGAAAACAGGGGTTATACCATGGGGGAGGGACATACAAAGAAACAAAGAAATCATCTTATAAATATGTTAGAAACATTAGCAAGAAAGAATAAACATTTGAGTCCTTATCTTGGGGTTCATTTCACCTAACATCAACTTATCGGACTGTTTCTGCTTGTCTCAGACATATATTAAGTATTGCAAATAAGGGAAACCATGGGACCTATGTTTCTTTGGGCCTGGCTTACTTCACTTCATATAATTTTTTCCAAGTCTTTCCATTTCCTAACAAATGGGGCAATGTCATTCTTTCTGATGGAGGCATAGAATTCCATTGTGTAT
>NW_012272928.1:0-2129 GCF_000151885.1 Dipodomys ordii
CAAATGGGGCAATGTCATTCTTTCTGATGGAGGCATAGAATTCCATTGTGTATATATACCACATTTTCTTGATCCATTCATCTACTGAGGGGCATTGGGGTTGGTTGGTTCCATATCTTAGCTATGACGAATAATGCTGTGATAAACATGGTTGTGCTGGTTGCTTTGGTATGACTTTGTTTATGATCATTTGGATAAATGTCCAAAAGTGGGATTGCTGGATCATAGGGGAGCTCTATGGGGAGTCTCCTGAGGAACCTCCATACTGCTTTCCAGAGTGGTTGAACAAGTTTACACTCCCACCAACAATGCAGTAGGGTTCCCTTTTGACCACATCCCCTCCAGCATTTGTTGTTACTAGATTTCTTGATTATAGCCATTCTGACTGGGGTGAGGTGGAATCTAATGTTGTTTTGATTTGCATTTCTTTTATGGCTAGAGAAGTTGAGCATTTCTTCATGTGTCTATTGGCCATTCTTATTTCCCCTTCGGAGAAGACTCTAAGTCTTTAGATGGGCTAAAGATTGAATGCTGTTAGTTTGCCCTTGGAAAATTTTTCATATATTGTGAAAATTCTCTGCTGTGTTTAAAGACAAGTGTCCAATATTCAAAGCAGAGTCAGAAAAAAATAATAATCAAAAGCCTAATCTAAGTATTTTGAACGTTTAAGACAGATTGCCTGAGTTAATAATATTCTGTAAATCTGGATCATTGAATGTAACTGGGCAGTTGGCTTTAAATCTTGTTTCTCTTTTCACAACCCATACATGAGGGATTTTCTTTTATTGATGGGGCTTGGCCACATACTTTGCTAAACTCCAAATCCTCCCTGCCTACTTATTTCCTTTGATCGCCCATCCTGCCTTCAAATATATCTTTATTTGGTTTCCAGGAAGTTGAACCCACTTAGATTTTCTAGATTTTTCTGGAAACTTTTATAGTTCCTCCTCATCTCCTTGACATCTGAACTCTGGAGCATTCTAGAATGCAGTCCTTGGACTTTTCTTTTTTTTCCATTTTATTTTATTTTTTTAACATTCATTTTTTTATTGTGAAAATACTGTACAGAGGGGTTACAATTACATGGGCAAGATAATGAGTACATCTCTTATCAAGCATTGTAGCCTTCTCTTTTGTTTCCCCTTCCCATTCCTTCCCATCCTCCCCCTGCTCCCCACCCAATTCTCCTCCTCCCCACCTCACCAAAGTTGTAAAGTTCATTTTTCCACATAACAACTTGTACATCTCATTGTTGCAATGGGTCCACCTGTATCCCTATTTAAACGATTTGGTAAACATTCATTTTAAAGAGGTTATTTTACATCAGAAATTAGAACAAGCTTAACTAGAGACTACTAGAGTTAACTAGAGTTGAGACTAAAACCCACAAAATTTACTTAGTGTCTGCTTTGTTTATATGTTTAGAAAAAGCTTAGTCACAGCTAGTAAGTAGACAATATCACCTGCTTAACTTGGCTCTCAGCTAAGTCCTTGGACTTTTCTAACTATGTCTTCTGCCAAATAATCATATCCAGGCTGTGGTCTCAGGAGAATTCTATATCTCAGACCACCCGAACACCAAGCCTCTAGTGTGGTACCTCCTTTTGAATGTCTAACATTTCAAACTTAACACACTGTTCACAGACTTCCCAATAACCATTCAACCACCACCATCCACTAGCTCTTCTTGAACTCTTTCTATCTCAAAAAGGGCAGTTCCTTCTCATCCTCCTAAACTAAAACCTTGATGTTTCAGTTGACTCTTTAATCTCACATTCCATACCCAACCTTTCAGCAAATCCTGAGGCTCTGGCATCAACATATATTCAGAAGCAACCTTTTTTTTTAATTGTGAAAATACTGTACAGAGGGGTTACAATTACATGGGCAAGATAATGAGTACATTTCTTATCAAGCATTGTAGTCTCCTCCTTTGTTTCCCCTTCCCAACCCTTCCCATCTTCCCCCCCCCTCCACCCAATCCTTCCCCACACACACCAAAGTTGTAAAGTTCGTTTTCGACATAACCACTTGTACATCTCATTGTTGCAATGGGTCCACCTGTATCCCTATTTAAACGATTTGTTTTTCCCCTTCCCCTCCACAAATTATACCAACATCAAATACAG
>NW_012272929.1:0-1704 GCF_000151885.1 Dipodomys ordii
ATTGGATAGCTGGAATCTAGAGACTCATGAAGGTAAGAAAGGCAAAGGGAGTAAGTTCTAACAATAGTCAGCAGCCAGGAAGCCTTGGGAGTCAATGTTAAGGACTTTAAGAGGAAATACTGTATAGGGACTGGACTTTAGAGCTTGAGTCTGGCTTATGGAAAAACTTGGTCATAGAGTATAAGAACCAAGGGCTGGGAAGGTGGCTCAGTGGTAGAGCGCTTGCCTTGCATGCCTGAGGCCCTGGGTTCGATTCCCCAGTACCACATAAGCAAAAAAGAAAAAAAACCTGGAAGTGGCGCTGTGGCTCAAGTGGTAGAGCACTAGCCTTGAGCTGAAGAGCTGAGGGACAGTGCCCAGGCCCAGAGTTCAGGCCCCACGACTGGAACCCCCCCCCCTCAAAAAAAGAGTATAGGAACCAATGTCATAGAAACTGAGTGGTGACTGAAACTCAATTTCTTTCTTTTTTTGGTGTGTGTCTACTGGGATTTGAACTTAGGACTTTATACTCACTAGACTGGCCATACCTCCAGGCTTCTTGTTTCTTTTTGTTTGTTAATTTCTAAGTAGTTGTACAAAGGGGTTTCAGTTCACTAGCCCTCCTTTTCCTTTTTCTTTTCTTTTCTTTTTTTTTTTTGGTTGGTGATGGGGCTTGAACTCATGGCCTGATTTCTGTCTTTGAGCTCTTTTTGCTCAAGGCTATGCTCTACCACTTTGAGCCATAGCTCCAATTTCCATCGCTGACTAACTTTTCTGCCTAACTTGGCCTTGAACTGCAATCCTTCAGATCTCATCCTCCTGAGTAGCTAGGATTATAGGCATGAACTACTAGCATTCTTCCTCAATTTCTAATTAAAATGCTTGATCTTAAACAAAACAAAACAAAATGTAAAACAACCAAAACTTTAGAAAAGAATTTAAAATAGTGATTTTATTCTTATTTGATGGTCCAACATGTGTATGTGTGTTATTTCATGTACACTTGAAAAGTTGTCTTCTATTGAGTGATGTGTTCCATAATTGTCAATTAGGCAAATTGATTAATAGCATTGTTCAAATCTTTGATATCCCTACTGATTTTCTGTAACTGTTTTTTTTGTCAATTTTTAGTGAATAGTGTTTATAGTTCCAAATATAATTCCTGAATTGTATATCAATGATTGTAATTTTTGATCAACTGATCACATGCTTTCCTTTATCCTTTTCTGAGGTTTTGGAATCTTCAGTTTAGTATTATTGCCATTTCAGCATTCCTTTTCATGAAATGATCTTATTGAAATAAGAGTTTATGTACCAAACAATTGACCAAATTAAAGACATAATTCAATGTTTTAAAGTATATTATGTTTTGTAATTATTACAACAAGCTAATTTTAGAACATTGGATTGTCTAGTTTTCTCTTGGTGTTTGTATAGTATAATGTTTTTTGCTATTTACTAAAATTATTTTATTAACTTTATTATTTTTAATTTGTATAATTATGTTTATTATAAATGTTGTTACTTATAATCTTTCCATAACTTTCTAGATAAAATGAGTTTATTGTACATAGAATATAGTTGAGTCTTTTTATTTATTTATTTTTTTGGGTCGGTCGTGGGGCTTGAACTCTGGGCTTGGGCGCTATCCCTCAGCTCTTCAGCTCAAGGCGAGCGCTCTACCACTTGAGCTACAGCGCCACTTCCGGTTTTCTGGTGGTTTAT
>NW_012272930.1:0-1229 GCF_000151885.1 Dipodomys ordii
GCTGTGGCTCAAGTGGTAGAGCGCTAGCCTTGAGCTGAAGAGCTGAGGGACAGCGCCCAGGCCCAGAGTTCAGGCCCCATGACTGAAAAAAAAAAGAAAAAAAAAAGAACTGAAAGTTACAGTCATGATTTTTTAGGTTTTTTTATTGTAAAAATACTGTACAGAGGGGTTGCAGTTACATGAGCAAGGTAATGAGTACATTTCCTATCAAGCATTGTTGCCTCCTCCTTTGTTTTTCCCCTACCATCACTTCCCTCCCACCTCCACAACTACACTCCCTCCTACCCCAAATTGTTTTTCAACATAGTATCTTGTGCATCTCATTGTTGCAATGGGTCAAACTGTATCCCTATTTGAGCATTTTGGGTTTTTTCCCCTCCCCAAATTAGACCAACATTAAATACAGTGAAAACAGAAGTTATACGATGGGGGAGGAACATAGAAAGCAACAAAAAAAATCACATGGTATATTATAAAAATGTTAGAAACAATAGCAAGCAAGGAAAAAAACCCACTTGTACCCCTATCTTGGGGTTCATTTCGCTTAACATCATCTTATCTGATCATAATCTTATTTTTTATTTTTTAATATATTTTTATTGTGATTAAGTGGTTTCATAATTTCCCAAATTTCACAGTATTGTGAGATAGTGATGCTCAGTTAAAGTCACAAACACATTCTAACTTTCCTGGAGGATATTGTCTATCATGATCTATAACATTTATGAGTTCTATAAGCTTTGTGATACAGTTATTTCTTCCACATTGGGTGCTATGTACATTTGTTTTGTATAGCATCAGGAGTTCCCTCTTTCCCATTTGTTCCCTCCCTCCCATCGTTGCCATTAAGTTGCTTAGTTCATTTTGGTCAATATCCTGTGCAGCTAATGGGTCTCACTGTTGTATGTTTTTCCCTGATTCTCTCTAGTTCTGTGTTGTCTTCCTGGTTCCCCTCCGGTGTACACATATATACCATACACGTGATCAGCAGCATGGGGTTATTTAGTAGTGGTTCGACCAGATGAGTGGAAATTCTTTGTTTCTTAAGTCTTGTTAATTTTGTCATATGACCTCACATTTTGGATTTAACACCCACTTATCAGGGAGACCATGTACCATTTGTCTCTTTACTCTTGGCTTACCTCGCTCAACATGATTCCTTCTAGCTCCATCCATTTCCCTGCAAATGCCATTATTTTGTCATTTCTAATGGCTGCATAATATTCCAT
>NW_012272931.1:0-2429 GCF_000151885.1 Dipodomys ordii
TCCTGCCCGGGCTGGCTTTGAACCGCGATCCTCAGATCTCAGCCTCCTGAGTAGCTAGGATTACAGGTGTGAGCCACCAGTGCGCGGCGGATATACTACTTTTTTATTAACCAAGTGAATTGCTTTTGTAACAGTGAAGAATGTGGAGAGTGGCCGGAGCACCCCGGGAGTGAAGCTGTTTTTTGGGCATGAGATCATAAATGGTGAGCATCTCTGTTCTCTGAACGTTGATATTGGGAGTACAGGAGTTCTTTTGTCTCTTTTCTGCCTCTTGCCAATGTTTGAAATAAAACAAGATGTTGTCTTGCTTTTTTTTTGGTCGGTTGTAGGGCTTGAATCTGGGCCTGGGCGCTGTCCCTGCATTCTTCAGCTCAAGGCCAGTTCTCTACCACTTGAGCCACAGTGCCATTTCCGGTTTTCTAGTGGTTTATTGGAGATAAGAGTCTCATGGACTTTCTTGCCCAGACTGGCTTTGAACTGTGATCCTCAGATCTCATCCTCCTGAGTAGCTAGGATTACTGGCATGAGCAACCGGCGCCCAGCTGTTCAGAACAGTCTTATGGAATTGGAATCATTGTGATTTCCAATGTGAGGTCTGCTGGTGCTTGGCACTAGGGACACAGTCCGTAAGCAGAGTCAGGAAACTGAAAAGAAACAGGTGGTCTTATTTGATAAGCTAGTTAAAACATCACTGCCTAGCGCCAGTGGCTCACGCCTGTAATCCTAGCTACGCAGGAGGCTGAGATCTGAGGATCGTGATTCAAAGTCAGTCCGAGCAAGAACATCTTACCTTCAATTAACCACAAGAAAACCGGAAGAGGCTCTGTGGCTCAAGTGGTAGAGCGCTAGCCTTGAGCTGAAGAGATGAGGGACAGCGCCCAGGCCCAGAGTTAAAGCCCCACGACTGACCAAAAAAAAAAATCACAGAGCCAAGTGCCTCATGTCTATAATCCTAGCTGCTCAGGATCACAGTTTGAGGCCAGCCTGGGCAGGAAAGTTTGTGAGACTCCTTATCTCCAATAAACAAACAAACAAAAAAAAGCTGGAAGTAGAGCTGTGGTTCAAGTGGTAGAACACTAGCCTTAAGCACAGAAAGTCAGAACATCCTCTAGGCCCTGAGTTCAAGCCCCATGCATGCATATGCAAACACACACACACACACACACACAAGTATACAAGTCATCACAGGTTCAACATCTGTTCCCCGTCCCTTTTATCCCTTTTCTGAAAAGTTAGAACCAATGTCTCAGATTCCTGAATTCTTTTGGATTTTTAGAAAACATAACTCAAGTATATGCCATTCCTATTTCATAACCCCAAAATCTGTGAGTGATTAAAGAGAAAGCCTTCTAGCAGTCTATAGTGTGCAGGAAGTTGCAGGAAGATTGAGAAGAACAAATCTCTAGAGCTAGGGCGAATGATCACAAGGCAACTTGGAGGCAAAATAAAAGTGCCAGGAAGCCAGGGCTGTCATCTTGGGCATTTGCAGTACTTTGGACAGTCATGTTTGGCCCTGTACTTTGCTGGCTGGGGAGGGCTTCTGGGGAGTGACATTTCCAGTGCTTTGCATAGTCAAGCTGGATGTAAGGGCTGGGGTGGATGATTGCTTTCCCCATGGAAGCTGTAGGAAGCCATCTCTTTCTTTTTCAGTGGAACTACTGGACGAAGTGGAGCAAGGTGCAGCGTGGGAAAAGACATCTTCCATTAGGTATGACGGCATCATTCTCTGTGAGGAGGTTTTCTAGTTGTACACGTGAGGTTAGACTTACCTCTGATCCGTTAGATGCTTGATACCTAAAATGACCTGGGGAAATAGAAATGAGAAGGAAAACATGAGTGCATTCTTCTAGTACCCTCCAGCTGAGACTGGAAGCAGTGGACGAATGAACCCCTTTTTAATGAGGGGACACAGTCCTTGCTGTGAAATGAGGGGCAAAAGCTGTCTGTAGGGGCTGGGAAGGTGGCTCAGTGGTAGAGCACTTGCCTTACATGCCTGAGGCCCTGGGTTCAATTCTTCAGCACCACATAAGCAAAAAGAAAAAACCAGAAGTGGGGCTGTGGTTCAAGTGGTAGAGCGCTAGCCTTGAGCTTAAGAGCTGAGGGACAGTGCCGAGGCCCAGAGTTCAGGCCCCACGACCGGACCCAAAAAAAAAAAAAGCTGTAGACAGTAACCAGTAACAAGTTCATTTCATGGTTGTTGTTTTTGGTTTTTTATTTTTGTTTTTGTTTTGGTAAGGATAGTCTAACCACTGAGAGAGACAGGATGGATAAAATGAAAGATGAAGACCTAAACATATGTGAACCTGTATCACCTCCACCCGAGGCGCTGACTACCTCTCTGCTCAGTGATCTCAAATACAGTCCATCAGGTGAGCACTGACACAGAAAATCTAGGCTTTTTTGTTGTTGGGGCATGAACTGCAGGCCTG
>NW_012272932.1:0-1810 GCF_000151885.1 Dipodomys ordii
AGCAAAACCAAAGTTAATAACAATAGCTTCCATAAGATCAGACATTTCAGGTGTGTGTATATGGCTCAGAACCCCACAGGATTTAGCAAAACCAACATTTCAGAGAGAGAGAGAGAGAGTGTGTGTGTGTGTGTGTGTGTGTGTGTGTGTGTGGCTCAGAGCCTGGAAACTGTCTCTGAACTCGAGGACAGTTCTACCACTTGATCCACAGCTCCACTTCTGACTTTTCTGATGGTTAATTGATTATAAGAGTCTCACAGACTGGCTTCAAACTGCAATTTTTAAACTCAGCCCCTGAGTAGCTAGGATTACAAGCATGAGCTGCCAATATTCAGCCCAACTGCACTTTCATATATGTGAGTGTGTCTGCTAGTACTGAGGCTTGAACTTGGAGCCTGGGTGCTATTCCTTAGCTTTTCGCTCAAAGCTAGCAATCTACACGAGCCACAGCTCCACTTCTGGTTTTTTGCTGGTTAATTGAAGATGAGTCTCACAGACTTTTCTGCCCAGGCTGGCTTGGAACAGCAATCCTCAGTTCTCAACCCCTTGAGTAGCTAAGATTATAGGTGTGAGCCATAGGTACCTGGTCCAACTACACTTCTAAATGTCACCTCGGGTAGGTGACTTGCTCTGCTGAGACTTGGTTTCTTCATCTGTAAAATGGAGTAAGAAAGCTGTCATATTAGGAGTCCAGAAAGGATTAGGCTAATGCCTGGGAAGCCCAGAACCCTATGCTAGTAATTGAAAGATGCACAGAAACTGGCTCTTTCCCAAAACAGATCAGGAAAGACTATCATGGACCTGAGGCCCCTTTCCTGAATAAAAAGTCGGGGGGCATGGGGGAGAGTTAGCCACAGACAAGAGTCACAAGATGTGCCTGCAATATCCAGGAATTCATCCGATGGAGGCCACAGAGACAAATCCCCACAACAGACTTACAGGAGGCCAAGCTACCTGTCCAGGTGAACCGGCCTTGGGGAGGAGGGCACTAAAGTTCTCTTAGGTGTTTCTCCTGAAGATTCTGCTTCTCCATCATCAAATAGTCTTCCCCCATTTACCTGTGCACCCTCAACCTGTTCCACTGAGAACAGCAACATCTTTCCCATGGAAGCATAGCAGGAAGTCCACACCAGCCTTGTTGCGTAAACTGCATAGCCTGTAACCTGCAACTAATGTCACTGCCCTATGGCTTACGCAAGAGTCTGGAGTGCACCCCACCCCACCCCGTCAGCCCATCCTTTCCCTTGGAATAATATCAGCTGGTGGCCTTGGGCCAACCACTCCCCCTCCCTGGACCAATGGGGATTTTGGTGCCAACCTCTTAGCTGACTAGGAACTGAATGCAAAGAAAGCATAAAGCACCACACAGTGCCTGGCACACAGAAGACTCTCCATACACAACAGCTTATTATTTGTTTCATAGAGATATGAAGTCATGGAGATATGACCTTTTGTTGTTGTCTTTTGAGACAGGGTCTTCCTAGGCTTGCCTGGAACTCACAAACCCAGGTTGACCTCAAGCTCACAATCCTCCTGCCTCAGCCTTCAGAGTGCTGGGATTACAGGCATGTGGCACAATGTTATCACATGCACTATAGATACATGTTTCATGACTTTCTTGTGTGTGGTACTGAGGTTTGAATTCAGGGTCTTGTGCTTGTTAAGTAGGTACTTCCACTTGAGCCATGCTCCCAGCCTTTTTTGCTTTATTTTTCAAATAGGAAGAAAAGCTATAGCATTTCTAATTTTTTTTAACAGTCCTTCCTTCTCATCTGCCATCCCCCCCCAATTTTTTTTTTTTTTTTTTTTT
>NW_012272933.1:0-1992 GCF_000151885.1 Dipodomys ordii
GGGAAAGACCAGGTTCACCGGGGTAAGAGTGAGGTTTAATCCCATGTCCTCAGGGCCAAGGCAGTGGCTGGGCTGAGCTCCAGCCACTTGTGTAAGGCAATGACTAAATCCTTGGTTGCCTCGCGGTGTAGAACAAGCCCAAGGGCAGCACAGGTCAGATGGAACAGAGCACAACTCAAGTTCCTCAACAGCATCCTGGAGGGCTTCAAAGAGGAAGGGGATTTTCAGCTATGTTCTGAATACGTGTATATCCCTCTTCTAACGTCTCCAGGAAGCAAGTCAGTGAAAATAAAAACCCACAATAGCAAAGTGAAGCCTGTTTGATCTCTGACCTGAACTCACTCTTTGTGAAGTCAACTAGACTCACCTGGACTCTGCACTGGGAAGAGCCTTAGGTATAATCTAGTGGGGGCACTGGGAATCAGAGAAGGAAAGGGACTTGCACACAAAAGTCACACAGAAACACTGGTTATCAGTGTTGCTTCAGCCCTGCTTCTGAGCCAATGAAGGCTCTGGTTTTGTCCCTGAAACCCTCCACCTAGCATCCATCCATCCCATCTCTACCACACAAGCAGCCTCCAGGACAAGTCCAGCTTATTTGCAATATGTGAAGACAGAGAGAAGAGAAGGAAGGGAAGGGAGGCTTGGAGGGAGAGAGGGAAGGAGGAGGAAATTCTGCTGCACAGCCCAGTGGAGATGTCCCAGATCTTTTGCATGAGCACCACGTGCAGCCTCCAGAACTGTGCATGGCATCCTCAACTGGAAATGAATTCCATGGCAGTGCAAGGTTCTGATTCTGCCACCCTGTTCTCTAAAGAGGCTGCTCCTCAGCCCTGTGGGGCCTGTGCAGGTAGCAAAGTCAGGAGCTGGCAGAGGGAAGGAACCTCCAGGGCAGAAACAGGCACCTGGCTGAGTCCCAGGCGATCCTACCTGCCCCTCCCCATCTCAACCATCACACCAGCACTCACGCACCCCACCTGAAGGGCTACAGCGAAGCTGGCTGCTTGGAGAAGTACCCAGGGCAGGTAGAGCACTCTACAGGCTCAGGAGGTCTCGCTGAGCATCGTGGGAGCCTGGGCTGGGCAGGTAATTTGCCTCTCTGGGCCTCACCTCTGCCTCCTCACAACAGGATGCCTGTGTGGCTATATTCTCATCTTTGGTAGAGACAGTAACAGTTGCTAGCTCCTGGTCACCCTTGAGAGCTTCCTGAGGGCATCAGTTATTATATTCTGTCCTCTCTTGGGAGGTAGGTCCATTGGCTCTTACATAAATGGTTGGAACTCAGCGTTGGGATTGTGCCTTTCAGCCAGGAGGGTGCTCAAGTGTCCTTCTTCAGGCAGAGGAAGAATCAAAGCTAGAGTTGGCAGATAAAAGACAGAGCACCAAGCCAGGTGCTAGTGGCTCACACCTGTCATCCTAGCTAATCCAGAGGCTGAGATCTGAAGGCTGAGATTCAAAGCCAGGAAAGTCCAGCGACTCTTATCTCCAATTAACCACCAAAACACCTTAACTGGAGCTGTGGCTCAGGTGGTAGAACACTAGCCTTGAGCAAAATAAAGCTCAGGGAGAGGCGGTGAGTTCAGCACTCACCTGCATGCGCACACGCGCGCGCGCACACACACACACACACACACTCACTCACACACACACACACACACACACACACGACAGAATAGCAGTTCATCTGAATGTCAGATAAACAACCATTTTCAGAGAAAGTATATCCCAAATTTTGCATGGGATATCTTTAGCCTAAAAAAGAAAATGTTTATCTGAAATTCAAATCAACTGTCTCTCCTTATTTTACACTTACTAAATCAAAGCCAGAGCCAGGGGAGGTAGGAGAGGGGTGGAGACAGCAGTCCCAGGCCCCTGGCTCAGCCCCCATCCCTCCTAACCTCCTCCTCCTCCTCCTCCTCCTCCTCCTCCTTCTTCTTCTTCTTCTTCTTCCTCCTCCTCCTCTTCCTCTTCCTCCTCCTCCTCTCTTATTCT
>NW_012272934.1:0-2992 GCF_000151885.1 Dipodomys ordii
ATCTCGGCCTCCTCGCCAGGCCGGGCCCGAGGTCGCCGGGGATGCGCCGCGGCCTAATGTGGAGTCCGGGGCGCTTCCCCCGGCGGCTCGCGGGCCGGCCCGAGGCTGGGAGAAGCCATTTCCCGGCTCCCGGAGGCGCGATCGGTGCCCTCGCACCCCGGACCGTGTCCGTGGGAAGGAGGGTGATGGGTGGGCGGAATTCCGGAGGGGTCAGGGGAACTTGGGTGTCCCTCGGCTGAGGGTGAAGGAGGGGGGCTCTGGCATTGGGCCGGGAATCTCCCCACCCCCACCCCCCCCGGCACAATTTATTTTTTGGTGGATAAGTGTGGGAATGTGGAGAAGAAATGGCTGATGGGATGACCCTCGAATCCCCTCCACTGCCTTCTCGATCGCAAATACAAACCCTGTGGAGAGCGTGTTGACATTTGGATTATTTCATTTTTGAAGGTGAAGAGGAGGGAGGCGGGAGGGTGGAACCAATTTTCTTCTGAAATACTTCTAGGCTGTGAGTCACTAGAACAGGAATAACAACCTTCTCTCTCCGCTCCCTACTCCTCCTCGTTTTAGTTTTTTTTTTTTAAGCCTTATCTGATAGTCCTGAAACATCAATTCTTAAAGTGCAGTCTCTGCACATAAGCAAGCGATTTAGAGTGTAGTCTGATCATCTGAGTAACTAGCTAACAGGGTCACTGAATATTCCTTATTTCCTATGCAGAGAGCTGCGTAGGAAAAGTAGACGTAAAGACAGACACTAACATGACATTAACGTATCTTGGGGGAAAAGCCGTGTGAAGTTTGATAAATTTCAATGAATTTCATAGAGAAAATTAGGGGGTTGTTTTTTGTACAGTAGATTTTGTGAGTTGCCATATTGTAATTATTTTTCTTGGACTTTACTATGAATGTTACCTTTCAAATTATAGCAATAGATTTAGATTGTAGGTTGTGAGTTAAGGCTGTTGATTTTTTTAAAAAAAATCCTATCAAGGTATTTGAGTATATAAAATTGATTTACATTTCAATTTTATTTTGACATTAAGTATAAAAAAGATAATCCTGAATTAATAGTGATTTGTATTGGGAAAGGATAGATGTGTTTGTTAACCTGATTGCCAGGATCCATTAACTATACCCAATGCAATAGTTTCCACATGCTTAGTCAGTTTGTTACACTCATGTGTCTAGAGCCCAGTGTCATGGCAAACAAGCTTTCTGCATTTACCATGGATCCTTGATTATAAATCTGTGTAGGTTATGGATTAACTTAATTTTAGATAGTAGTACTTACAAGTTGCCCTGTCCTAAACTTTTCGGTGAGATTAGCTTTTTAAGAAGTATACAAATTGTTTCGTATGTAAACTTTGTCCAAAAAAAATGAGCAAGTGAAACCTTACTAAAACTTACTAAACCTGTGGTATTGTGGTTAAAGGAAATGGTTATAATGGTTTTCAGAAGAGGAAGTGAGAGTAACATCAAAAGTGATTTGGGTTATTTGGGTAAAATACCTTATTTTAAGTAGTCATCATAACATTTTCACAGTGTAAATGTAATAAAACTTTAATATACTAGTGTCATAGATAAATTCTGCTAAATTCTAAGCATTTGAGCTCTGATAATTCCAGTTTGCTGCCTTTACTCAAAGCAGTACTTTTATTCACTTCCTGTTTTGAGACATGTCAAGCTTTTGTATTTTTAACTACTAAAATTTAAGTTGAATGCAGTCATTATTATATCTAATTGTCAAATATTTTGAGTTATTGAAATACTATATTTCAGTACTTGCCAAATATTGATATTTTCCTGATAAGTGTTTTTCTTACCCTGCCTGATTATGAGGTTCTTCTTGAGCATATGTTTTTTGACATACTTGTATTTAGGATTATTACCTGGCCCATTAGGCTATGAGGCCATTGATTAGGGCTTGTTGAAATGAATAATATATATGTATCTTATTTATGAATATAAACATTTGTAACTATATGTAAACATGTGTGTTACTCTTAATTTTAATATTAATGGATTTTATGTTGTTCTGGTCTATAATTTTGCTTATAAATGCATCAGATAGATTTTTTAAAATGTTTTTTATTGTAAAAATAGTGTACAGAGGGGTTACAGTTACATGAGTAAGGTAATGAGTACATTTCCTGTCCATCAAATAGATTTTTAATCTTTCAGTCTGGGGAATTGTCTGTAAGGCTTTTATATCTTCCCAGCTGGCTAGAGATTGAAACATTTGCTAAAATATTCTGCCAAAGAAGTAAGATCTGTTCACCATGTGTTTATAAGGTTCACACTGTCTTCATTTTTATAGGATAAGCCACATAATCTTTTCAATCTCTATCTCTTACAGTTCTCAAAAAAACTTTCCACCTTACATACATATTGGCCAGTTAATTATTACATTTTTATTTATATGTGCATTAGATCATTTACCGAACTTGATTTTCTGCTCTATTTTGGTTAGAAGTAACAGGTTTGGTTTAGAAATAATGAATTTCCTCAGATTTTGGAATATTTGGCCATAATAAATGAGATAATCGTGAGGATGAGACCCAATTATAAAACCTGTATGATCTACATCTATGTGTGTGTTGTACACCCACACATACGGGCCCATGCAAATCCTGGGTGGTGTCCCTTAGCTTTTTTGCTCAAGGCCAGCAATTTACCACAGAAACCACATCTACACCTTGGCCTTTTCTTAGTTAGTTGGAGATGAAGTGTTTCCTGGACTTCTCTGGCCAGGTTGGTTTTGAACCACATCCTTAGATCTTAACTTCTTGAATAGGCATGGCTCCAGGTACTTGGCTTCAAATACATCTTATACATCATAGTATAAGTATGTAACTTTACACAGTGGTTTTATTGCCTCTGCATTTTTTTTTTTTTGGGTCCAGTTGTGGGGCCTGAACTCTGGGCCTGGGCGCTGTCCCTCAGCTCTTCAGCTCAAGGCTAGCGCTCTACCACTTGAGCCACAGCGCCACTTCCG
>NW_012272935.1:0-4039 GCF_000151885.1 Dipodomys ordii
TAGAGTGCTAGCCTTGAGCTGAAGAGCTGAGGGACAGCGCCCAGGCCCAGAGTTCAGGCCCCACGACTGGACAAAAAAAAAAGAAAGAAATCTTAGTAGAAAATAATTAAAATATTTCAGAGAAGTAAAAATCATTGCCTAGACAGTTCCATTTATTGGTAAGGATCATATTGAGGCAAAGATTAAAGACCACATGTGTACATACACACACATTTCTGGGTTTCTAATATATACATGCATTGATAAGTTGAGATCTCTTGGTACAGTATTAGAATAATCATGAACTAATTTGTTTAGAATACCACTAAAGTCTCATACTTTCCCTCTCTGTTTCTGTCTCTATGTCTCTCTCCCCCTAACCCCCTCACACATACATACACACACAAATACACATATCTGCATGAATCACCAAACAAGAGGATGGGGATACAGAGTCCACAAAAATTTTTCTTTAATCAAATTCTGGTGGTTCATACCTGTACTCCTATTCAGAAGGCTGAGTTCTGAACATTACAGTTCAAAGCCATCCAGGACAAGAAAGTCTGCAAGCCTCTTATTTCTAATTAGCAAAAATAAAAAAGGTGTGGCTCACACAATAAAGTTCCAGCTAAGTGAGAGGTCAAGGCATTGATATAAAAATTGAAAAAAATTCCCTACCATCCCGTTTGAGGATAACTTCATTCCCAGAAAACACCTAACAGTGTTTTTTACCACCAGCAGAATGAATCACTTTCCCAGTATAGAGAACTTATAATGCCAGGAAATGTCCATAAAGCAGAAGGTGTGCCAGTCTGATCAAACGCTACACTACATTTCCTCATCCCTTGGCCATAGATTGATTATAACAAACTGGAAGATGCTTGTTTGGAGTAAAAAGCAATGGAAGTTATTACCTGTATTTTGGAACTCAGCTGCTTTAGATTATCTAATTTACTAGGAGAAAACGATTTAGATAATAATAGAGCACAAGTAACTACACATCGGCATTTTAATCAACTTGAAGACAACATGTGTGGTCAAAGGCTCTCCCATTTGCTTAACAGCCATTAGGAAGATCCTTCTTCTCTCTCAGTGACAGAGAGATTGATCCACATCAGTGGTGCTAGACTTTGGCAGTACATTAAAACCCCTGGGGGCTTTTGTAAAGAATTGATGCCCAAGGGTTTTCTCATACCTTATAACCTTTACTGATGGAGTTTGGGCATTGATTTATTTTTAAAGCCTCCCCCTCCCCACTCCCCTGATATTCTGATGTATATCTGAGACTGACAAGTACAGGTTCTTTCCAAAAGTAAAGTAAATTTGGCTAGGCATCAATGACAGCAGAGAATTGATCTTAAAGTTAAATCTTGAGCTCCAAAACATACACAAGAAGAAGAGGAATGTGCATATGTTATTTCTACTCATCGGAGTCATACCCACAGGTCTGGCCACTATACAGATGGCAAGATGAAAAATGAACCCCAAACTAAATAGGCTTTAATGAAATCAATTTATGTGAGGAAAACAGATTTCACCATCTCATGGTGATATTCAGTCCCAGAAGCTTTTTGAGCTTTTCATAAATGGAACTGCTTGAGAAATAATATGCTACCCCACAAAATAGCACCCCCAAAAGTGTGATTGCTTCATTCTGGCAAGGAAAACCGAGTTTTCCCTTAGGCCGTGCTTTGTAGGCTGGAGTTGCCATGGGAAGCAAGGCTTTATTGGGATGCCAGAACAAACAGGCGCTCTCTGAAACCACCCCAGCATAACTTATAGAGCTGCTTATAAATCAAAGAGAGCCCTGGGGTCAAAGCCACTTAGACACACACACACAGACACACACACACACACACACATATACACACACACACATACACTACTCCCTCAAAAATATTACAAAGGAAAAGGTGTGTCAGGGAAATCCAACTAAAATTACTTCACGTAAGTACTAATAACTGAAATTTATGTGCCCCTTTAATCCACGCTTCTCAAGAGACACAGAATGTGCTAAGACTATTTGTCTTTTGAAATCATTCCAATGTTCTCAGGGATAAAAGAGAGATTTTTTTGCAAAGAAAAACAGACAAGTGGAAATGCCTGGAAGAATTCATCTACTCCATAGTTCCCATTTCTGGAATAGTTATGATAGTTTTTCTCCTTCCCCTTGGTAATGTTAATTCTACATCATCCCCAGGCACCATCTTCCCCATTGTATTTTACTTTAGGAGGCCTTCCATCAATGATTAGCCTGCTGGGACAAGATTTTATATTTTTCCTGTCATAACTCTCAAGTGTGAGTATGAGACTTCAGGCATATTAACTGTTGCTAAACTAGTTATCCTCTTTCCCCCATCTTTCCCACCTACTTAGTTTCTTCTTTTGCCAAGAATAACCATTCCTGCACAAGAGAACAAACTCCTTTGCTGTAGAGAATAGTCTTTTATAATTTCTTTTTTATTAACTTTTATTGTTATTATAAAGGTGATCTACAGAGGAATTGTTGTTAAATAGTCAGGTAATAAGTACATTTCTTTGTGGATAATATCACCCCTTCTCTCAGAAAATCGTCTGTGAATATTCTTTGAAACCTGGCAAAATTAGATAACCTTGACATTTATGTGTTTATTATTTTCTTCTGGTACTGGCACCTTAAACCAAGGACCATCAGCCTTCTTTTGGCTTTTTTTGCTCAAGACTGGCACTTAACCACTTGAACCACACCATCACTTCTAGCCTGTTACTGGGTAATTACAGGTAAGAGCTCTCTGATTTGCCTTGCCTCGGCTGACTTTGAACCTCAGTTTTCAGATCTCAGCCTCTTGAGTAGCTAGAATTACTGGTAGGATACACCAGTTCCCAGCAATCTTGATAGTTTCAATGTGTTTCTGTATTTTGTATTTCTGTAGTTAATATTGTAAATTCATGTGTTCTTGCGGCCATTTTTGGAAATGAGGGACAGCTGGTCTTCACCACAGCTCCAAAGAGAGTTCAGTATATTTTTTTCCACTATTTTTAGAAAGAGTTTTCATTTTAATAATGCAAAATTGAAATATATGATAACATTCGGAACACTTGCAAGAAAAGTTTTAGAAAAAAACTGCAGTTTCCCATTCAACAGAGGAATATTTTTTACATGATGAAGACATTTGCAAGAAGCCTTCCTGGATGGCATTGCACTCCTATATTGGTCTGTACTGTCACAGCTTCTGAAGCAGACAGTTCTGTGGTGCACAGAATCATCTCTGCATAGAGCTCTAGGGTTCATCCTCATTCCAGCCATGGAGAAGATCTGGATCTAGTTCAGTGCTCTGGAGTTAACACTTCACAGGATACTCATGGCCATTCATACCCTAACATTGTGGCTCTGGGTGAATAGTCTGGGTGAATAGTCTGATTTCTTCTCACCCTTGACACCCTTGACACAGTCCTTGATTTGCTTTTTCTGCAACTATCTTAGCATATCATACTCTTTAAGACAGGCTTCTGTTGTCATTTCTCTAATTGACATCTTCTAAATAATGTGATGAGAAGGTAGAGGGGGGATTGGAAGACAATAGAAGATAATGGATGTGCCAGGAGCCAGTACTTCACACCTGAAATCCTAGCCAATCAGGAGGGTGAGATCTGAGGATCATGGTTCAAAGCCAGCCAGTTTAGGAAAGTCCATGAGACTCTTATCTTCAATTAATGATGAAAAAGATGGAAATGGAGCTGTGGCTAAAGCAGTAGAACACTGGCCTTGAGGACAAAAGCTAAGGGGTAGTGTCCAGGCCCTGAGTTAAGAACAATACTAGCAAATAAATAAATAGGAAATATTCACATTCTAGACTGTTGCATTCTCTTCTCTCACAACTCGCTTCAATTGGATATCATTCAATTTAGGAGCGTAATTAGAGCATAAACTTTTAGTCCTAGTGCACATTTTCTTTTTTTTTATTGTGAAAATACCATACAGAAGGGTTACAATTACATGGGCAAGATAATGAGTACATTTCTTATCAAGCATTGTTGCCTCCTCCTTTTTTTCCCCTTCCTATCCCTTCCCATCTCCCCC
>NW_012272936.1:0-1095 GCF_000151885.1 Dipodomys ordii
TAACTAATCCTCTGTTATTGCCAATGTTTTGCTATTTTACAGAGTTCTGATCATCCTTTTTTTTTTTTTTTTTTTTTTCATGGGGCTTGAACTCTGGGCCTGAGCACCGTCCCTCCGTTCTTCAGCTCAAGGCTAGCACCCTACCACTTGAGCTACAGCGCCACTTCTGGTTTTCTGGTGGTTTATTGGAGATAAGAGTTTCATGGACTTTCCTGCCCAGGCTGGCTTTGAACTGCGATCTTCAGATCTCAGCCTTCTGAGTAGCTA
Source organism: Dipodomys ordii (assembly GCF_000151885.1). NCBI lineage: Eukaryota > Metazoa > Chordata > Mammalia > Rodentia > Heteromyidae > Dipodomys > Dipodomys ordii. The sequence goes on from NW_012272936.1 coordinate 268, forward strand.
GGATTACAGGCGTGAGCCACCAGCGCCCAGCTCTAGTTCTGATCATCTTAAGCACATCCCGTTCTATAATGTTGTTAAGTATATATATCCACACAGTAAATTCCTAGCAGGGAAGAATTATTAAAAATGATCGTGATAGTCTCAACATTCCATAATGCCATCTCTCTACCCATTTGCAATTAGAATAACATCTAAATCACTTATATTGGCTTACTTAGGACTAAGACCTGGCCCCTACAAATCTCCAACCTAATTTTCTACGAATTGCTCCTTAATTATGACCGGAGGCCACCCCCCCCCCAGTTTTTTGTCCTCCAATCCTTCAAACTTTTTTTTTCTCCTGTCTTTGGAGAGTAGGGGTTAAATATTAGTGTTTTGTGCTGGTATTCGGGCTTGAACTTGGGCCTGGGCCCTGTCCCTGAAGGCATTTTTCCTCCAGGCTGGCAGTCTAACTTGTGAGCCACACCTCCTCTTCTGGTCTTTTGGTGGTTAATTGGAGATAAGAATGTTAAGAAGACTTTTCTTCCAGGGCTGGGTTTTAACATCCAACTCAGCCACAGGAGTAGCTAGGATTACAGATGCAAACCACAAGCAACTGGCTGTTGGTTTTTGAGACAAGAGTCTGCTCAGTAGCTCAGGCTGGCCACCATCTTGCTGTATGCTGATTTATTCTTTATCCCCTCAGGGCATTTTGCACTGCTTGTCACTTTCTTAGTGAGGCCTTTGACCTATGTTCCTAATAGAGCACTCTTGGTCTTCTTGGCATGTCATTTAATTCTTACAGCATTTCATGCGCCAAGAAATCATCTTTCTCCCCCCCCCCCCCCC
>NW_012272937.1:0-1107 GCF_000151885.1 Dipodomys ordii
GGCTCAAGTGGTAGAGCGCTAGCCTTGAGCTGAAGAGCTGAGGGACAGTGCCCAGCCCAGAGTTCAGGCCCCACGACCGGACCCCAAAAAAAAAAGAAAGAAAAAAAAAAGAAATTTTCTACAGGCAAAACATCCAAGATAGAATCCATGTGACTTAGAAGCAGTGCTTAACTATTTTTAGAATATTTACATTTAGTTATGATAGTTCATAGACATCCTTATTCCAATATACAAAATAATGGGCAGCTATCTTAACAAACATGTACATAATTTACAATCCAAACCTGCCCCTCATTCAATCCCAGCCCACCAACAGGAACCTCAAGTCTTTCTTCCTTCCTTCCTTCCTTTCTTTCTTTCTTTCTTTTTTGGTTGGTTGTGGGGCTTGAACTCTGGGCCTGGGCGTTGTCCCTCAGCTCTTCAGCTCAAGGCTAGCACTCTACCACTTGAGCCACAGCGCCACTTCCTTTTTTTTCTGCTTATGTGGTGCTGAGGAATTGAACCCAGGGCCTCAGGCATGCAAGGCAAGTGCTCTACCACTGAGCCACCTTCCCAGCCCTGCATTTATAATTTTAAAACAAGGTATTTTCTTTCTGATGCATATTTTTTCCTTTATTTTATTTTTATTTTGTTGTAAATGTGATGTACAGAGGGGTCACACATAAGTAAAGCAATGAGTAAACTTATTGTTGAACAGTATTACCTTTTCCCTTGCTTTTCTCTCCTTTTCTCCCCCTTAGTCCTCCCCCTCCAAGTTGTAAAGTTTATTTCCAACATAGCATCTTGTGAGTATTACTGTTGCATTGGTTCACCTTTGTCTTTTGTCTCACCATTTTGTTATTCCATTTCCCTTCCCCAAATCAGCTAAACATATATAGATATATCTATCTATCTATATGTCTATATATATATAGAGATAGATAGATATATCTATATATAGAGATATATAGATATATCTCTATATATATGACACAAGGTACCAAAATAAAAAAAATAGTGACAACAGAAGATAAAACAAAGGAAAAAGAAAAATGAAAGGGTCTGGGAAGGTAGCTCAGTGGTAGAGCACTAGCCTTGAGCTGAAGAGCTGAGGGACAGCACCCAGGC
>NW_012272938.1:0-1334 GCF_000151885.1 Dipodomys ordii
AACAAAGGAGGAGGCAACAATGCTTGATAAGAAATGTACTCATTATCTTGCCCATGTAATTGTAACCCCTCTGTATGGTATTTTCACAATAAAATTTTTTTTAAAAATTTATAAGTGTTCCTGCTATGCTTTCTATTAGAGGTAAAAATGTGAGTAATATGAAACTGAAAAAAATGTTGTAATTTGTTTTATTTGAGATTTTATTCAGTTAGTAGGTGCTCAAAATGTACTGATTTGAGTTAAACAAGAAAATTTTATTTTTCTTTGTTGATTGTGGGGCTTAAACTCTGGGCCTGGGTGCTGTCCTTGAGCTCTTCAGCTCAAGGCCAGTGCTCTACCACATGAGTCACAGCGCAACTTCTGGTTTTTTGGTGGCTAATTGGAGATAAGAGTCTCACAGCCTTTCCTGCCCTGGATGACTTTGAACTGTGATCCTTAGATCTCAGCCTCCTGAGTAGTTAGGATTAATGTTTTGTCCAACTGCACTTGAATTATTTTTCAGGGAACAGTATATAATTTCAGCTGGTTGCTGGTGGCTGACATCTGTAATACTCTAACTACTCAGGAGCCACAGATCTGGAGAACTGTAGTTCAAAGACAACTTGGGGACGATAGTCATCTAGAGTCCATCACTAGAATACTCAGGAAAAAATATCAGGGCTAGAGGCATGCAAGTGGTAGAGCAGTTAGCCAGGCAAGCATGCCAAGTCAAATTTAAATGTTGTATTCAGGTTACTTTTACGCAACATGCCACCACATTGTAGTTTGTTTCAAACATGTTCTTAAGGAAAAATAAAAGTTATTCTCCAAATAATCTCATTTCAGTGAATCCTTGCTGATGTATATAATAAAATTTATAATAACAGTAGTTTGAGAGCTTTAGGCAAATATGTCTCTGTGATGTTTTACTTGTTCATTGAGAGTTTAGGAAGGTTACCCCAGGGAAAGCAGCTTTGGAGGACAAGGCCGACTCTCAAAATCATATGAGGTTAGTGCACAGATAATTTGCAGCGACTCTCAGAGATATTAGTATGAATTTTTCTTCCATATCTCTATTAAATCAAAAGAACTTGCAGCAAGTATTAACTTTGCATCTTTTAAAGAAATCCAACAATTTTAAGGATTCAAGGAATCAGTAACTTCTATCTACTTTATTGTAATTTAAAAAAGCTATGTCAGAAAACTCCGAGAAAAAGTATAGTAGCCCCACATTATCAGGCTTATCACATCACCCATGGTTTAAAACAAGTGAAGTGCGGTCAAAAAATAAATAAGAACTTATATATAATATATAATACATTATTTATATATATATATATATATATATATATATA
>NW_012272939.1:0-1308 GCF_000151885.1 Dipodomys ordii
ATTAAGTGAAGTAAGCCAAGCCCAAAGAAACATAGGTCCCATGGTTTCCCTTAATTTGCAATGTCTAGTATATGTCCGAGTCAAACAGAAAATGTCAGATAAGGTGATGTTAGGGAAATGAACCTTAAGATATGTATTCAAATTTTTTTCTTTCATGCGATTATTTCTAACACATTTATAAGATGATTTCTTTGTTGCTTTGTATATCCCTCCCCCACAGTATAACCCCTGCTTTCACTGTATTTGATGTCGGTATAATTTGTGGAGGGGAATGGAAAAAACAAATCGTTTAAATAGGGATACAGGTGGAACCATTGCAACAATGAGATGTACAAGTCGTTATGTTGAAAACGAACTTTACAACATTGGTGGGAGGGGAAGGGGAGTGGGGAGGATTGGATGGGGGGACGGGGATGGGAAGGGATGGGAAGGGGAAACAAAGGAAGAGGCTACAATGCTTGATAAGAAATGTACTCATTAGCTTGCCCGTGTAATTGTAACCCCTCTGTACAGTATTTTCACAATAAAAAAGCTACAACCACATCCAGAAAGTGAATATAATGTTACAAAGGAAAAATTAATAATTCTTAGGTATCAAATTTGCATAAATGATTAAAAATTTAATTTGAAATAAAATGAGTCAATTTGCATTGGTCCAAGTTTAGTACACACTTAATAAAATAATACATTGCCCAGAAAAGGTTGTGTCAATTACAATCTCTAATAAATCTTGATATACAGTGTTAATATCTCTGCTAAGTCTTTCCTCTTTACTTAAATTCAGAAATACCATACTAAAAATGCACAATTCTAATACATTTCAGTAAAAAAATAGCATAGTGATTATTGCTAGAGTTCAAAATTTCATCTGATAATTCTAGTTTTAAGAGTTAGCATTTGATTGGGAAAAACTGGACCTATAAAGTGAATGGAATTTGATATACAAAAGCATACTATATCATGAAAACCCAATGTTCAAACAAAGCCAATGGTCTAAGGGGAAAAATGAAATCTAATGTACAGCGGTGATAGACTTTTCTAGTAAGAAGTATGGTTATCTAAAGCGAGATATTTCAGAGAGTAAAAATATGAAGGTGAGAAAAGTCATTGGAATTAGTAAGATAAAAGCTTTTTAAGGTCTTTGAAGGATATGTTCCATAAAAATGGCAAGCTTGGAATTTAGACAAGAGTCTAAAAGGCATCCTGAATAGACAGATAGTATGTGTAGTAAGTGTAGATGAACAGAAGGAAGGAAGGAAGGAAGGAAGGAAGGAAGGAAGGAAGGAAGGAAGGAAGGAAGGAAGGAAG
>NW_012272940.1:0-1540 GCF_000151885.1 Dipodomys ordii
GCCGGAAGAGGCCTTGTGGCTCAAGTGGTAGAGCACTAGCCTTGAGCTGAAGAGCTGAGGGACAGTGCCCAGGCCCAGAGTTCAGGCCCCACAACCGGACCCAAAAAAAAAAAGGAAGAAAAAAAAAAGAAACTAGAAGTCCTTATATGACTATTTTTTAAGTCAGAGTAATAATCAGTTTATCCTTAGAAAGCATCTAGTAGACAAGTCATCATAACTTTGAGGTGACAGATAAAACTCACTTGACAGAGAGAAGTTAAAAATCTGGTTATTCAAAGCCATACAACAGTGTAGAAACTGAACATGGATTTGATTTGGAGAGCCTGACTTCTAGCCTGGTGTGCAAATCGCACTGTCTGTGATCTAAACCAATGTGCCTGAAAATAGCTGCTTGTGGATGCCAGACTTGGCCCCTTGTGCACACTCAATAAGCAAAGTATCCAAAAGTCAAGAGCTTTTACACATTCATCATCATGAGATCCAACTCTTGATGGTCATCTTTGGTGGTCACCAGAGTAATTATTTGTTGAATTTGTACAGTCCTCCTGAAGTTTTGGAACTCTCTTACATGATTCATCTCAGATGTTTCTTCCATACATATTAGGAAACTGTAAAATGTTACATTTTTGTTTTGCTTTGTTTTTTAAGTTGGTGCTCTAAAGAGACCATCATTGCTGAACTGAGAGCTAGTTTCTCCTAATTTAATATGAGGAAATTAGTAGAATCCCTGGTTTCTAGATAAACATAGAAGTTGATCTCTGAGTTAGATCTGGGTAATACAGACTAGATTAGCTTGACAAGGGCAAGGTATAAGCACAGCATAAGAAAAGTACCTCTTAACCACCAGTAGATAGAAAGATCCAGCCTTTCATGGTCTACCACTAAGTAAATACCCAGTTTCACTATTTTTGCATTCTCTGATTCTAGCGTAAGATATGGCGTATGGTAGATACTCCATAATGCTTGAAGAGTGGAGGAAGGAAGTGGCCTCTCCACATCACTACCAATTTATTTCTTCCTCTTTGGGGAGAATACATGGTTACTGTCTTTCAGATACAGAGATAATTATTTAATTTGCAAAACATCAGTGCATTAAAGATTAAAGAGAGAATCTTTATTTTCTTTCTTTTTTACCACACCAAGTCTGAACACCTCTACCTCTACCTGATTTTAGAATTACCCATGACCAGGCTCAACACCTACCTCTATAACTTTTTATCCCCCATTGCTCTCTATGGGAGTGCTCTTACTCTTCATTCTGGTCTTCTCCACCTGGTCTGCTACACCTTTCTGTGTCTCCTTTCTTAACTGACCTTTACATTTCTACCTCTTCTACAGAAACTTTCTTGACTACTTTGGCCTTTAGTGGTTATCTTTTATTTTGAATGAATGATTTCACCTGGAGAGTCAACATCATACACTTTTTGTATCCATCTTTCCTCTGTGTAAATGACCATTGTGTGTGTGTGTGTGTGTGTGTGTGTGTGTGTGTGTGTGAGAGAGAGAGAGAGAGAGAGAGAGAGAGAGAGAGAGAGAGAGA
>NW_012272941.1:0-1278 GCF_000151885.1 Dipodomys ordii
TGAACTCTGGGCCTGGGCGCTGTCCCTCAGCTCTTCAGCTCAAGGCTAGTGCTCTACCACTTGAGCTATAGCGCCACTTCCGGCTTTTTCTTATTGCTTATGTGGTGCTGGGGAATGGAACCCAGGGCCTCAGGCATGCAAGGCAAGCACTCTACCACTGAGCCACTTTCCCAGCCCCTATACCACTTCTTATATTGCAGATTTGCCATTCTCTGTGGGGTGGAACTCTTTCTGACCTTCTCTTCTACTTGTTCAGGACAGGCCAGGGAATATCTTCTGTATAGAGACTTTCTTGTTCTTTAGCATTCCTCACTTTTTGTGAGCTTTTGTAATGTTTCACAACACTCACTTTCACTCCATGTTAGTACTCATCATACTGTATTGCAATGTATTACTAGCATACTATATTGCAATATCTGTAGTTTATAAGGTATTTGTAGAACAGAAGAACTCTTCTAACATTAGCCCCAGTGACTATGTTGTTCCCTGGCATCTGGGATAGTGCTCAATAAATACTTGGCAAATGAAACACTCATTATACTTCTACAAACTGCAGCCTCCATTAGGAATACAGAGTTTGTGTAAGATAAGAGGATAGTGTGCAGAACAACCAGAAAAGGTCAAAAGCTATGTACATATGACCAGATAAGATGATGTTAAGGAAAATGAACCCCAAGATAGGGACGCAAGTGGTTTTATCTTTCTTGCTATTGTTTCTAATGTATTTATAATGTACCATGTGATTTTTTAAAATTTCTTTGTATGGTCCTCTCCCACGGTATAACACCTGTTTTCACTGTATTTGATGTCAGTGCCCCGCATCTCGTATATAGTTTTGTAATTTGGGAAGAGGTAGGGAAGAAAAAAACAAAATGTTTAAATAGGGATACAGGGTAACCCATTGTAACAATGAGATGCACAAGATACTATGTTGAGAAACAAACTTTGCAATTTAAGTGGAGGGGAGTTTAGTTGTGGAGGTGGGAGGGAAGTGAAGATAGGGAAAAAACAAAGGAGGAAGTAACAATGCTTGATGATAAATGTACTCTTTACCTTGCTCATGTAACTGTAACCCCTGGGTACAGTATTTTTACAATAAAAAGGTATATGAAAAAATAGGATACAGAATTTGTTTTCAACATTTTATTTTATTTTTATTGTGAAAATACTGTACAGAGGGGTTACAATTACATGGGCAAGATAATGAATACATTTCTTATCAAGCATTGTAGCCTCCTCCTTTGTTTCCCCTTCCCATCCCTTCCCATCCTCCCCCCC
>NW_012272942.1:0-3484 GCF_000151885.1 Dipodomys ordii
CCGGGAGCGGCCGGGGAGCGGGGCCTGGACGCCGAAGCTCTTCGGAGCCGCTTGGCTTCGCAAGTCGGGGCGCCGGCCTCGGGGTCCGTCTTGCTCAGGGTCGCCTCTGGCTGCCCCCTCCCCTTCCTGGGTGCCCCGGGCTCGGCTCCTGCCAGCCCCAGATGTCGGCCCTCCGGCCGGGCCCAGGGGTCGTGGGAGCCATGGGAAGGAATGTAGGAAATGAACCATGAGGCCGAACTTGGAAAATGAACCGGGGGCTGGAAGAGGGGCGCCTCGCCTGGTAGCCTGCATCCCACTGATACCCAGAGCTCTGGACTGGAGGTTTGGGTCTACTCCCGCCTCCCCCCTGTGCCTGACAGCTCATAGGCATGCCGCCCGGGTCTGGCGTGTCCAGGGCTGGGGGCCAAAATTCCTCAGTGATATCAACACAAAGCCACAAGCCATTTTTACCTCTGGAGCTCTGATTTTGGGTGTATCAGTGGTGGACGGCCTGAAGCTGACACGTTTATGCTATTTATCAGCTCATTTGTATAGGAAAATCCATTTCGAAAGAGTACAAGCCCTCTTTTCATCCCTGGGCCAAAGTTGGAGGAGCTGATTTATTCTCCACTCTTCACTTTGAAGATCTAGACTGGCCTCCCCTGCCAAGGGCTAGTCCTCAGTTGTGCTGTGCCAGTAGAAAAGATAGAAATGGTAGATAGGGAGGGCTTTGAGTGTTCTATAAATGGAAACTTCCAGAGAATAAACCTGTGTGTGTGTGTGTGTGTGTGTGTGTGTGTGTTGGTATTGAACTTGAACTCAGGGTCTCATGCTCTTGCTTAGCTTTTGCACTCAAGGCTGGAGCTCTACCACTTGAGCCACATCTCTGCTTTCAGCTTTTTGCTGGTTAATAGCCTCACGGGCTTTTCTGCCTAGGCTAGTTTTGAAGCTCATGATCCTCAGATCTCAGCCTCTTGAGTAGCTAGGATTACAGTGTGAGGCACAGGCACCTCGTTTAGAGAATAAAGCTTTTTAACCATAGGACCTCTTCTTCCTGTACCTTCTGACCCTTCCCACTTGTGTGTCTGGAGGGTGAGGACTAAGGTTGCCCTACTCTGGGAGGGTGAGGGAGAAAAGTTCACTCTGCCTCCCAGGATTCATCCTGGATTAGGGCTGATTCTCTGACAGCAGAATATCCCCCAACCTAAGGAAGTTGCATGATGGCCTTCAGAGTTCCTGCCTTGTCACTTGTCACGCGGAGTGGTTTCCTCCCGGAAAACCCTATGCCTCTCTCCGCTGGAAGAGGAAAACAAATAGATGTTATTTTAGAACAATCAATTCCTTCTAGAGGCTCAGATCAGTAAAAACTGGAGCAATAAAGAACGATGCTTAAGAATTTGACCCATTATGATGATAGAAATTAGGTTTGGGAAAATTACCAACCATGACTGGCATGTCCCCTGGCTGTCCAGGACACACCAACAAGGAGAGTGCATGCAGGTCAGTGTTTTCTGGAATGTTACATTCTGTGGAACAATTGTCATTAGCCAGATTTAGTTGAGTACTTTTGTGTGTGTGTGTGTGTGTGTGTATGTGTGTGTGTGTGTGTGTGTGTGTGAGTGTGAAAGTGATGTAGATTGGACCAGGAAAATAATGTTTCTGTTGAAACTTTTTTGTTGTTGTTCAATTGTGGGGCTTGAACTCAGGGCCTGGGAGCTGTCCGTAAGCTCTTCAGCTCAAGGTGAACCCTCTACCACTTGAGCCACAGCGCCATTTCCAGTTTTCTGGTGGTTAATTGGAGGTAAGAGTCTCACAGACTTTCCTTCTGGGGCTGGCTTTGAACTATGATCTTCAGATTTCAGAGCCTCCTGAGTAGCTTGTATTATAGGCATGAGTTACTGGTGCCTGACACATTTGGGTTTTTTTTTTTTCTTTTTTTTTTCACTTGAGGGGCCTGAACTCTGGGCATGGGTGCTATCCCTAAGCTCTTCAGCTCAAGGCTAGCACTCTACCACTTGAGCCACAGCCACTTCTGGTTTTTACTGCTTATATTGTGCTGAGGAATCAAACTCAGGGCCTCATGCATGCAAGGCAAGCACTCTACTGCTGAGCCACCTTCCCAGTCCACACATTTAGGTTTTAAGGTGGGGCTTGTATAGTATGGTGTAGTGTAGTGTAGTATAGTGTAGTGTAGTGTAGTATAGTGTAGTGTAGTGTAGTAGTGTACTTCCAGGCCAGCCTGGGCTATGTATTGAACTGGCTGTGGGAGTGGGAGAATATGGGGTGCGTGCTCACCAGGACCTAACAACTTGCTATTTTTCCCTAGTGGTTCCCAGTCCCCTTCTTGTCTTTCCTTGTCCTGCCCATGCTCAGTGGGGAGCCCTGCCCCCATCAATGGGCTCTGGTGGCTTTGCCTGTCTTCCCTCTGCCTCTCCTTGCTTCCAGCCTTTTCTGGGAGGCCTTCCATCCTCAGTTCTATTGACACTGCTCTCAGACATCATTTGTCCATTGTTTCCACCAGAGTGGGGACCACTGGCCCATCTAATGGCCCAGCCACAACTCAGTGTAGGTCAGTCCCCCTCCCACACCTGCCTACCTACCCATTTTCTGACTTGGGTCCTAAGTACCTGCCCAGTGCCTGGGAAATGAAGGTATCGTCTTGCCTTCCCAAAGCAGCTGTAATAATGCCTTGTCTGGGAAGCTGTTGCAAGTGTAATGAATGATTTCAGCTGGGTGCACAGGGTGGTTAGATGTGCGCCTCATTCTATGGACAGGGCCTTGTGACTCAGGAGTCTGGCAGTTTGCCTCGGCTCCTCCCAGTACTGAGCCAAAGGGTGGAGATTTGGGCTGGATGTGGTGGCACATGCCTGTAATCGTAGCTACTAGGGAGGCAGAGGTGGAGGATTCAGGTGGGAGGGTCCAGGTTAGGATGACTTGGACAAAAGGAACAAACTGAAAAGTACAGAAGAGCTGGGGGAATGGCTCAAGTATAGAAAAGAGGCTCCTGAGTTCAGTTCCCAGTGTCCCTCTCCCCCCCAAAAGCATGGAGGTTCAAAGCCAGGACATCAGACCCTCCCCCAAGTGTCAGGTCGTTTTCACTTCTATTGGCCAAGAGAACAATTCTGGAATTATCCTGGAGGGTGCTCATTGCAGACAAGCCAACTGTCCTGACTGTATTTACTTAACCGGAAAGTGATTTTCCCTATGGCTCATTTTTCCTTCCTTCTTCCTTCCTTCCTTTCCTTCCCTCCCTTCCTACTCTTCCCTCCCTTCCCTTCCTTCCTTCACTCCCTCCCTTTGTCCCTCCCTCCCTCCCTTCTTTCCTTCCTACCTTCCTTTCATTTCATTTATTTATTTATTTTTGACAATCTTGGGGCTTGAACTCAGGGCCTGAGCACTGTCCCTGAGCTCTTTTTTTTTTTTGGTCCGGTTGTGGGGCCTGAACTCTGGGCCTGGGCACTGTCCCTCAGCTCTTCAGCTCAAGGCTAGTGCTCTACCACTTGAG
>NW_012272943.1:0-2642 GCF_000151885.1 Dipodomys ordii
TCCCTCAGCTCTTCAGCTCAAGGCTAGCACTCTACCACTTGAGCCACAGCGCCACTTCCAGCTTTTTTCTTTTTGCTTATGTGGTGCTGAGGAATGGAACCGAGGGCCTCATTCATGCAAGGCAAGCGCTCTACCACTGAGCCACCTTCCCAGCCCCTATGACTGATTTTTCTTGCTACTGATATTCATGAACTTTTTTACATCTGTTTTCTGGAACTACTTCTCATTTTGACATACTCTTTTTTTTTTTTTCCCCTCTTCAGTCATGGGGCCTGAACTCAGGTCGCTTAGCTCTGTCCCTTAGCTTTTTTCCTCAAGGTAGTGCCTTACTACTTTGAGCCACAGCGCCATTTCTGTTTTCTGGTGATTAGTTGGAGTTAAGAGTCTCATGGACTTTTCTGCCCCAGATGGCTTTGAACTGCCATCCTCAAATCTCTTGTCTCCTGAGTATTTAGGATTACAGATGTGAGCCAGCAGCACCTGGCCATTTTGACTTTTTGTTTTGTTTGGTTGTGGGTCTTAAATTCTGGGCCTGGGTACTGCTCCTCAGCTTTTCAGCTCAAGGAGAGTGCTCTACCACTTGAGCCACAGCGTCACTTCTGGTTTTCTAGTGATTTATTGGAGATAAGAGTCTCATGGCCTTTCCTGCCCAGGCTGGCTTTAAACTGTGTTCCCCAGATCTCAGCCTCCTGAGTAGCTAGGATTACAGACTTGAGCCACCAGTGCCTGGCCATTTTGACATTTCTTAAATGCTATTAATGTATGTTCTACATAACTCTCATTTTACTTGATCTTTTCAGACATCTACATTTGGTGAATATCTAACTTTTTGGTCATTATCTAATAATCCCCCCCCCCCCCCCCAGTCCTGGGGCTTGGACTCAGGGCCTGGGCACTGTCCCTAAGCTGCTTTTGCCCAAAGCCAGTGCTCTACCACTTCAGCCACAGCATTACTTCCATTTTTTTCCCCCCCTGTGAATCGAATCCAGGGCTTTGTGCATGCTAGGCAAGCACTCTTTCACTGAGCCATATTCCCAGCCCCTAGTCATTTTTTGATCAGGTCTTTTGCTTTTGTCTGTGGCTGGCCCTAGACCAAAATTCTCCTTATTTATACCTTTGTTGTAGCTGGGAAGACAGGCACATACCACCATGCCTGACTTATTTAGATGGGCTCTAGTTAACTTTTTTGGGCTGGCCTTGAACCACAGTGAGTCTGATCTGCATCTTTTGTCTAGCTAAAATGATAAGCATACACTACCACACCTAGCCATTTTTTTCCTAGCCATTTTTGTATGACTTATTACCAAACTTCATTTTATGTATATAGATTGCCATACTGATTGTTTGTGAAATGCAAGTAATACCTTGTAGTTGGTATCTTCTTTTTCCTTTTCCTCCTTTTTCTTGAGTGCAATTTAGAAGTCCCAAAATTTCGAGCCTACTCAGGGACTAGCTTTTTGTTGGTTTTGATATCCTGATGTTGAAAGACCAAATGATAGCTGTGTGTTCCATAAGCTAATCGCGAAATTGTCATTTCATTTTTAACTAAATATGTGATCTTCAGATACAGGATCTCCATGTGTTGCACTGATTTTATTTTATTTTATTTATTTTTTTGGGTCTAGTTGTGGGGCCTGAACTCTGGGCCTGGGCGCTGTCCCTCAGCTCTTCAGCTCAAGGCTAGAGCGCTACCACTTGAGCCACAGCACCACTACCAGCTTTTTTTTTCTTCTGCTTATGTGGTGCTGAGGAATCGAACCCAGGGCCTCATGCATGCAAGGCAAGTGCTCTACCACTGAGCCACCTTCCCAGCCCATGTTGCACTTTTATATAGTAAAAACGTGATTATGTAACATTGGTCTGTCTAAACATAGTATAAAACAACATATACATTAAAAATTACTCATTTCTATAATATTAAATCATGTTGTAAAACAAGGAAACTGGAGAGTTCTAAATAAGCTGTTTGTATGTAGTTGCCTAGAAAAGTTATTTAAAAAATTCTGACTTGGGTTTATTGTCTTTTTGGGGGGTTTCATTGTAGGATGACGATGACTATTCATCATCTACAAGTTTGCTTGGTCAGAAGAAGCCTGGATATCATGCCCCTGTGGCATTGCTTAATGACATACCACAGTCAACAGAACAGGTAACTATTTATTATTTTCCTTTTGAAAAATCATCTATAGTTGTTAAATCAGTTTTTAGTTCAACATATTAGTTCATAAGTGCAGCGCATCTTGATCAATATCACCCTTTTTTTGGTCAGTCATGGGGCTTGAACTCTGGGCCTGGGCGCTGTCCCTCAGCTCTTCAGCTCAAAGCGAGTGCTCTACCGCTTGAGCCACAGCGCCACTTGTGGTTTTCTAGTGGTTTATTGGAGAGAGTCTCACGGACTGTCCTTCCCAGGCTGGCTTGGAACCTGGATCCTCAGATCTCAGCCTCCTGAGTAGTTGGGATTACTGGCGTGAGCCATGGGCACCCGGCTAGAATCACCCTATCATTCTCCCCTTCTAGCCCAACCTCACCCATCTCCTCAAGTTGCCCGATTCCATTTTCACATATGTACATTGAATATTTTTTTTTTTTTTTGTCGGTCGTGGGGCTTGAACTCTGGGCCTGGGCGCTGTCCCTCAGCTCTT
>NW_012272944.1:0-1920 GCF_000151885.1 Dipodomys ordii
CTGTGGCTCAAGTGGTAGAGCGCTAGCCTTGAGCTGAAGAGCTGCGGGACAGCACCCAGGCCCAGAGTTCAGGCCCCATTTCATAGGAATATAGAGAAAATAAAATATGCATTTAATTAAATAGACTTATTTACAAGGCATGTGGAACCATATTGGAACTCACTGGAGAGAAAGATACCTTCATTTTAGTGTACAATGTGGCTGAGTCGGAGCACAGTCAGGGAGCACATCTGAAGAATATAGTAGAAGGGATGTTATGGGAAAACCAGAGCCTGAGAGAGAAGGGATGGTACCAAATGGATCGTGCAGGTGGACAGTGACTAGTATTTAAAAGGAACAGGCATTCTTTCATAGCTAAGTATTAGGAAGGAAATGGAATATACCAAGTGTCACATTAATTTATTTCCCCCAAATAAAGCTATGTGGGAAATATGTTGGATGACCTTAGGAAACAAAAAAAAAAACAAGAAAGATCATGAAAAATTAAAAACTTACAATAATGCATTGATAAAAATGCATGTCTTTTATTAACATAGAAAATAAGAGTGTTCATGTACATAAAGTATGAAAATTGGTAGAAATAGCTCTATTGGACGGACTCCAAGAAAAAAAAGCCTGAACATGTTTATTTATATTAGGAATGTTCTGAAACCTTTCCTGACTATCACAGCTCTGATGCTTACATTCAAATAAAGCAGAAGAAAAGACATTGATCTGAAGTTGTGTTTCTAAACCTACTTACTGTACCTTCACCTATCTTCAGAAATTGAAAGTATACATTCATTATTAGTGAGTGAAATGCTATCCTGTTTAGAGAGTCAAACTATGAAAAGATTCTGAATATCTATGACTGCCTTGTGAGTTAAAGGACTCTAAGATTCTGATATTTTTGAGGCGGGTGTATGTATAATATATATAATGCATTATGTAATATATAAGATCCATGTAACTTTATGTGTATATGGTCAAATGAATAGCCATTTCTCTTCCTTTGTAACATAAAAGTTGGTACAAGAGAGTTACATAAAGTCACAAAAATATAATACAGATCATTATTGTTAGCTACATTTTTAATTTTCCAGTTTTCCCTTTTCTCTAGCAGTCACATTTTAACAAAGTAAAAAAGGGTTCATGGACTTTTCTGCTTGAGCTGGCTTCAAATCGCTATCCTTAGCTCTTAGTCTCCTGAGTAGCTAGTACTATAAATATAAGCCACCAGTGCCTGGCCTGAGATAGGATCTTTATAATTTTTCCTAGGCTGGCCTTGAACTCTCAGTTCTCATGCTTTTGTCTTCTGAGTATTACAGGTATGAACCACCAAGCCCACCTGCAAATCTTGTTTTGTAATGGCTAACAAGTACAGTTGCTTCAAAGATTTTTTTTTTCTTTCTTGTTTTGATGGCTGTGGGACTTGAACTCTAGGCCTGGGCACTCTTCAGCTCAAGGCGAGCACTCTACCACTTGAGCCACAATGCCACTTTAGGTTTTCTGAGTGGTTTATTGGAGATAAAAGTCTCATGGATGTTCCTGCTGGGGCTGGCTTTGAACCATGATCCTCAGATCTCAGCCTCCTGAATAGCTAGGATTCCAGGCATGAGCCACCAGAGCCTGGCTTCAGAGATTTTGTGTGTGTGTGTGTTCGGTTGTGGGGCCTGAACTCTGGGCCTGGGCGGTGTCCCCCAGCTCTTCAGCTGTAGACCAGCATTCTACCATTTGAGCCTCAGCCCCACTTCGGGCTTTTTCTGCTTATGTGTGCTGAGGAATCGAACCCAAGGCCTCATGCATGCAAGGCAAGCGCTCTACCACTGAGCCACTTTCCCAGCGCCTTCAGAGATTTTTTTTAAGTCACATTTGTTTAATATGATTAGAACATTAAGTCAGACATGGTGTAGAAAATGAAAAAGATAGACAACCCCTGGG
>NW_012272945.1:0-1735 GCF_000151885.1 Dipodomys ordii
CTCAGAAGATGGAGTTACCATCCTCACTTAGTCCAGCTCTGGGTTAGCAGAATCACCTCATCTTGGTAGCAAGGCAAAGTAAAAAAAAAAAAAAAAAAAAAAAAGTGAAGAACTCCCAGGGTTAGCCAGGACATGTTTGGGTTCGTGCATTGCTGATGAGAATGTAAGTTGATAGAGAAATAGCTACGATTCAGACTGTGTAAACCCATTCAGCAGAGGGACAAGACAGCACACGTGCACAAAGCTATGTTGTCTCCAATGCTCAGAGAAGTCCTGTTTGTAACAACAGAGCACTGCAAACAACATACATGTCCACCCATCTAATAATGATTCCATGCACAAGACAAATTCCTAACAAGGGCTGTGGAGGCACTGTGCAACTGTGAGGTCCTGAGTTCAAGGAGAAAGAGGAAGAAGAGAAAGAAGAAGTGGAAAAGATCCATAATAAAAAGCCAACTCTGAAAGATGAGATATGTCTTCATTTGATGAGAAGAAAGACATACTTGAGATATTAGAAAAATGAAAAAAGCAAGTGGTGATAGGTGATAGATAGACCAACAAACTGATATAGATATACATCCATTTGTCAGTCACAATCACACAAAATCCAGAAGCTGGTACAAAACTGTTCCCCATTCCTCACTGAATGACCCTCGGTGCCCTTGAAGCTGCTTCTGGGGGCCTCCAGAGCTCTCAGGTCTGCTGAGTCCCTCCACCTCTCTCTTCCCTGAGACACCTCATCCATTCTCCCCCTCTGTTCTCCCTGTAGTGGCCCCTCCATCTTGGAGGCAGAGTAGGCCATGAGACTCCCCAAGTTATTCCCACAGTCTGGGCTATCCTCTGTTTTAGTTTGCTCCCTGAACAGTAAATCTCACAGAGAAACTGGCATCTCTTTTACTCAGGAGCACGTCATAGAACAGAATTGCAATGGAGTATTCTGCTACATCTTTATCTATCTGTTTGTCTGTCTGTCCTCTGTCTGTCTACCTATCTATCACTATCAATCAATTGATCAGTTGCTTATCTTTGTATGTGTACATTTGTTTGTATGTGTATGTAAACTTTCCTCAACACAGATGAGAAGAAACAAGAAAGAACAATGGGAGAATTTTTAAAAATCTATTTGGTGTGTGTTGCGTGTGTTTCTACACACATGTATAGACATAATTGTGTCTTTGTCATTATTTATACAGTTGGTCTTCCCTAAGGAAGGATTTTTTTTAATCCACCCCATCGAGTATTGAAAATGTAGTTAAGAGGATGGAAATAAAGTTCAATCAGAAAGTGCTCAACAGGCCAGAATGAGGCCCGGTGTCTCATCCTCAGCACAATGAGAACGGGAAGGAAGGAGGAAAGGAAGGAAAAGATAGGGGAAGGGAGGGAGTGGAGAAAAATATGAAGCCTATGGGAGGCTGTGCACAGGTTCTAGGTGAATGCAGCACCATTTGTAAGTGACTTGACCATCGCAGAAGTGTAGTCTCCGAGGGATCCTGGAAGCCATGGCAGACAGAACAACGGTACATAAATATACAAGGTCTAGAGGGTACTTACAAAAACTGCTATGGTAGTTAGCAGTTACTGTTGAATTGCATCTAACAGATAAAATAGTTATTTTAAAATATAAAAATAGGGCTAGGAAGGTGGCTCAGTGGTAGAGTGCTTGCCTTGCATGCCTGAGGCCCTGGGTTCGATTCCTCAGCACCACATAAGCAGAAAAAGCCGGAAGTGGCACTAT
>NW_012272946.1:0-1469 GCF_000151885.1 Dipodomys ordii
CCGGTCATGGGGCCTGAACTCTGGGCCTGGGCGCTGTCCCTCAGCTCTTCAGCTCAAGGCTAGCGCTCTACCACTTGAGCCACAGCGCCACTTCAGGCTTTTTATTTTTTGCTTATGTGGTGCTGAGGAATGGAACCCAGGGCCTCAGGCATACAAGACAAGCGCTCTACCACTGAGCCACCTTCCCAGCCCCACATTAGACTCTTGAAAACATTTTTTTAAGTTGATTTCCTTTCCTTTGTGTGAGGAAATGGATTATCTTTGCATTAATTTACTCAGAGACACTCAGCCTCTGGAGACTTTCCAGAGGGGGCAGTGCTGGGCCAACCACTGCTGCAATACCTAACACCTACTTCAAGTCCTAGTACAGGAAGGAAGGAAGGAAGGAAGGAAAATGTAGCTATTGCATAAATTGTCAACTAATCTCAATGCACTTCCTTCTTTCTTTTATTTAAAATCTCCTTGTTTTAATACCTTCTTGACTCTTGTTTTCTCTTGGCAGGTGGCCATGAAGACTTCTCAAAAATGATTGATGAAGCTGAGCCCCTGGGCTACCCTGTTGTGGTGAAGAGCACACGAGGCCACCAGGGTCAGTGCTGCTCCTGGGCTTCCTGGGTAATCTGTCACCCAACCAATAAGGGTGCTATATAAGGACTTAGCAATGTTTCTCCTCTCTGAGCCCCCTCTGTCCTTGCTTTTGTTAGATCCTCCCATCTCTCCTTAGATGATTACAACAGACTCCTGGCTTGACTAATGAGTTTCCTTTTAAATTTAATTTAATATTTATTTATTTATATTTTTGCTGATATTGGGCCTTGAACTCAGGGCCTCTTGCTCTTACTTGGCTTTTGGGCTTACAACTGAAGCTCTACTACTTCAGCCACACCTCTGCTCCAACTTTGTGTTGGCTAATTGAAGATAAGTCTCTTGGTTTTGTCTGACTGAGCTGGTTCCAAAGCATGCCTTCCATAGCTCAACCTCCTGAATAGCTAGGATTATTAGGCTTGAGCCTTCAATAATATACTAATAATCTCCTCAGGGGATGGGAATGTGGCTTAATGGTAGAGTGCTTGCTTTGCATGTATAAAGTCCTGGGTTCGATTCTTCAGTACCACATACATAGAAAAAGCTGAAAGTGGCACTGTGGCTCAAGCGATAGAGTGCTAGCCTTGAGCAAAAGAAGCTCAGGACAATGTTCAAGGATTGTTCGAGCCCCAGGACTGGCAAAACAAACAAACAAATAAACAAATAACCTCCTCAAGTTATTAGTTTAAGTTAAATAGGGATACAGGTTGACCCATTGCAACAATGAGATGTACAAGACAGACACTATGTCAAAAAACGAACTTTGCAATTTGGGGGGTGAGGGGGAGTATAGTTGTGGAGATGGAAGGGAAGGGATGGTAGGGGAAAACAAAGGAGGAGGCAACAATGCTTGATAAGAAATGTACTCATTACCTTGCTCATGT
>NW_012272947.1:0-1344 GCF_000151885.1 Dipodomys ordii
GGGGGAGGCTGGGAAGGGATGTGAAGGGTAAACAAAGGAGGAGGCTGCAATGCTTGGTAAGAAATGTACCCATTATCCTGCCCATGTAATTGTAACTCCTCTGTACAGTATGTTCAAAAATAAAATTAAATTAAATTTAAAAAAAAGTTTCATGAATTTTCCCATCTGGGCTGGCTTTGAATTATGAGTCCCAGATCTCAGCCTTCTGAGTAGCTAGGATGACAGGCGTGAGCCACCAGCTTACAACCTCCTTTCCTGGATTTTTGCAGGGCTCTAGCTGACTGCGCTTGCCTGTTCTCTTACCAGTGTTGCTCAGTGGTTCTCCACCTTTTCTTGGTTGTGTTGTACAGGAGGGGTGATGTTTACATGCCGGGTGAACTCCCTATCAAATGTAAACTCCTGAAATTCCGTAAAGCAATTAGAATGCAAGTGGATGAGTTGGTGCTGTTATGAGTATAACCTTGAATCCACTTTAATTTATTAAAATAAATACACCCCTTTCGGGCTTTGTAACCCATGATAAATGACTTGTAACACATCTCGCCAGTAATCCCGACTCTGCTCTAACCTTACTCTCTACTGCTTCCGCGTCTACTTGTGGGAGTCCTGCTGACTCTCCAGTTTGGCACTCTTCAGTGACTCTTCATCAGCTCTCAAATGGGCTTCAACTCTTCAGTGTGGCTGGTCAGTTCTGCTCCAACCTTGCATCAGGTCTCTGAAGGAGCTGCTCCAGGTCTCTGCTGTCCCCAGCCAGCACACACACAGGCTTGCCTACACTCAGGGTATGGACTGACATGCTTCCTACCACTGTCCCTCCCCTTCCTGCCTCTTGAACTCCAAATGATTGTTTTAAAGGAGAGTTCCCTTTGTCCAATTAGTTGCCACTTGTGCTCTATCTTCTTCCTTTTTTTGATGGGGGCTGGGATATTTAGTCATACTGTGTGTGTGTGTGTGTGTGTGTGTGTGTGTGTGTGGTGTTGGGGTTTGAACTCATGGTCTGTACTTGCTAGGTAGGTGCTCTAATGGTGAGCCATGCTTCCAGCTCTTTTTTGCTCTGATTATTTATTTCATTAGTTATTTTTGTTGGGTCATGGGGCTTGAAGTCAAGGCCTGGGTGCTGTTCCTGAACTTTTTTTTTGGCTCAAGGATAGCACTCTACCACTTTGAGCCAAAAGGCCACTTCTGATTTTCTGGTGGCTAATGGGAGATATGAGTTGCATGGACTTTCCTGCCCGGGCTAGCTTTTTTTTTTTTTTTTTTTTGGTCGGTCACAGGGCTTGAACTCTGGGCCTGGCCATTGTCCCTCAGCTCTTCAGCTCAAGGCAAGTGCTCTACCACTTGAGC
>NW_012272948.1:0-2464 GCF_000151885.1 Dipodomys ordii
CTGAGGAATCGAACCCAGGGCCTTAAGCATGCAAGGCGAGTACTCTACCACTGAGCCACCTTCCCAGCCCATCTTGCTTTAATTCTTGAGCCATTGTCTCCAACATCTCTTGGATGTAGCCTTTGTCTTCCATTCCTGTTTTGCTTCCACTCTGGCTTTTGTAGGTAACTTGCTATCCTGGCTATTGATAAATCTTGTACTTTTTCTCTCTGATTTTTGCAGGGGATTTAGGGATTATTGGAGACTAATCCCAAACTCAGACTGTTTTGGTCAATTGGTGGCTGTCTTTGCTTTGTTCTGGGTTGGTTCTGGATCAATTGATGAAGCTCGCTCTTGGCCCTGTGTTGGCTGAGAGAATCTGTACCTAGTCTCGGTTCTGTTGGGGGAGAGGCCAACCTCCAGCTGCTAGTCTGACCCATGTAGGATTCTCAGCTGTCTGCTGGAGGTCACAGGCAGTTCCCACCTTTAGCCAAGGACTAAGTAGCCTAGACTGTTTGTGCTACCTTTCTAGGGCTGCTCTTGGCAAGACTAGGTGGACTGGGTGTATTCTCCCAGTTTCTGGAGTCTGCTATGAGTTCCTGACTATAATCAGGTGCTGATGGCCTGAGCTGTCCAGTCCTCAGCCCGGGATACATAGATCAGGCTCTGGTGGGATTTGAGCTTCTGGTTCTCTGCCATGAATACACAGGTCTTTTGTTATCATGGGCGTGGTTCCCAGGGGTTGTGGTTCCCTGCTTTTCTGTCTGCTGAGGCCTGCACTCAGCTTCTGACTTCAATCAGGGTGGGTGGGTTGTGCAGCTCAGGTACTGGATCCCAGACCTGGCCCCAGCTCCTAGTCCCCAGACTGCAGCCTGGGATATGCAGTTTGGATTTCTTCTGCTGCTGGCTGCTGTGGACTCTGGGCACTGTTCCTGGCTTGGGCATTTAAGCTCCCTCCTGGGGGTGCTCTTGGTCCAGCCTGGTGGGCTAGGTGTGCTCCATGGGTGGGTGGGGTGCTTGTATAGTTCCCAGTGTTACTGGGATCTGTAGTCCAGGTGGTAGGGGAAGGGGTCCGGGTCAAGCTCTGGGGGTTACTGCCAGCATTGGTCTCCTTTGTTGGGAGAGGAGGCTGTCCCCTGTGGGGGTACTCATTTAACCTGGAGCTGATTGGGAACTCTCCAGCAGTGCTGTGGCAGAGCACTGTTTCTGTGTGCTGCAGGTTGCTGGTTGCCACTGGGCTTCAACCTTAGGTTGAGATGATTGTGGGTTGGGCTGGGTGGTGGTGGCAGCGGCTCCAGGTCTGTGTTTCCCACTGTCTCTGCCTCTGTTGATGCTGTCCAGGTCAGCGCTGTGGTTTTTTTTTTTTTTTAATGTTTTTTATTGTAAAAATTCTGTACAGAGGGTTTACAGTTACATGAGTAAGGTAATCAGTACATTTCCTATGGAGCATTGTTACCTCCTCCTTTGTTTTCCCCCTACCATCCCTTCCCTCCCCACCTCCCCAACTCCTCCCTCTCCCCCAGTTGTAAAGTTTGTTTTCATCATATTGTCTTGTACATCTCATTGTTACAATGGGTCAACCTGTATCCTTGTTTCAGCATTTTGTTATTTCCCTTCCCCTCCCCAAATTAGAAAAATGTATATACAAGATGCAGGGCACCGGAATCAAATACAGTGAAAACAGGGGTTATACCATGGGGAAGAACATACAAAAGAAACAAAAGGTCAAAAGCTATTATGACAATATAAGATGATGTTAAGCTAAATGAATCCCAAGATAGGGACACAGTATTTTTTTTCCCTTGTTAATGTTTTTAACATATTTATAATGTACAATGTGATTTTTTTTTCTTTTGTATTTTCTTCCATTGCCGGTGCTTTTTGCTCTGGCTGCTGGCCGAGGGGTGAGGTGGGGTCTTCGTGCAGGTTCCGAGTTCTGAGGTTTCTGTCTCTGATTGCGCTTTCTGGGAAGTCTTCTGTATTGGCGTTCTGTGGAATGACCCCTGTATTTCTGGGGTTTCCCCCTCGGCCTTGAGGGCGAGTGGTTTTGGCCAGATGGACTGGTGAGGGGTGGGGGAAGGGTCTTTGTGCAGATTCTGAGCTCCGAAGTTTCTCTGTTTGCAATCAGTGGGTCTGGAACTGGCACCTTGGGGGTCTTCTGTGCTGGTGTTCTGCAGACAACGCACTTTGGCTCTGGGTTCTCCGGCAGCCCTGGGCCAGGCCAGGCTGGGCCTCAGTTTGGCATGGAGCTGAGCATCCAGCAAAGGGTGGGCGAAGGCTCTTCGTGCCTTTCCGTTCTGAAAATCTAACTTTTCTTTTCTTTTTTTTTTCACCTCCTGTTTTTCTCTGGACATTCAGCTTTTTGCTGTTGTCAGTCTCTTGGGAAACAGCGCTGGAACTCGAACTCTATTTGGAGAGAGCTGTGTGGTTTTGCCATCTTATGCCCTATTTATTAATTAGCTTTATTTCTAGATATTTTTTTTTT
>NW_012272949.1:0-2094 GCF_000151885.1 Dipodomys ordii
TTTCTTTCTCTCCCTCCCTTCTTTCTTCCCTCCCTCCTTCCCTTCCTTCTTTCCTTCCTTCTTTTCCTAGCACTGGGGCTTGAACTCAGGGCCTCATGCTCTCAGCATTGTTTTGCTTATGGCTGGCACTCTACCATTTGAGCCACATCTCTACTTCTGGCTTTTTACTGATTACCTGGAGATAAGAGTCTCTTAGATTTAGCTACCCAGGCTGGATCTGACCCATGATCCTCAGATCATAGCCTCCTGAGTAGCTGGAGCTACAGGCATGAGCCACCGGCGCCTATCTTTTCTGCTGTTCCTTGAAGTTCACTGCCATGCCCTGAATGTTATCTCCCAAACCTTGTTGAAATTTAATTATTATTGTGCTGGTATTGAGAAATAGGCTCTGGAAAAAATACTGATAAATAAAGACTGTTATTACAGGAGTGATCACAGGAGTGGGTTCTTATAAAAGAGGAAGGCCCTTGGTATCTTTTTTCTTTCTTGCATGCATTTCCACCATATGAGGCTTTCTGTCATATTTTCAGCAACAAGAAAAGAAGGCCCTAAACAGATGTTGTCTCTCAATCCTCGGCATCTCAGCCTCCAGAATCACAAACAAAACAAATTGCTGGGGCTTATAATTCATCCAGTCTGTGATATCCTGCTATAGCAGCAAAAATGGACCAAAACATTTATTCATCTTTTTCTTGAAGTGTATACTCTGCTATTAATCTCATCCAATATACATTCCATATTAGATGTGAGAAATGTTCACCTCTACATCTGAATATGGTGGAAGATGTCTATGATCTTAGTTATGTGGGCCACAATCACACATAGTGGTAAGACAATTTCCATCTAAGGCCAGCTATTGGAAAAAAGTGTGAGACCTTCTCCAAAAACAACTAAACTAAAAAAAGAATTGGGAGCATGACTCAAGTAGTAAAGTGGCCCTCAGTTCAAATTCTACCAACAACCAAACAACAATTTTATCTCTAGTTCTTTTATGTCTCAGTTATATCTCTAATCTCTCTACTACACATGTGGAATCTTTAAACTTCTAGCTTCTTGGAGATGAAAAGACAATTGTAAAATGTATTCCAAATGTCTGTGTCTAATATTCCTGCATGTGTGCCATTTCTGAGTGGATTCCCATTGACTGAGTTTTCTCCCAGTTTTTATGCTAATTTTTATTAGATGCCAGGCATTGTGTATTTTATCTACATGGGTTCTGGATATCTTCACGGTCC
Source organism: Dipodomys ordii (assembly GCF_000151885.1). Taxonomy (NCBI): domain Eukaryota; kingdom Metazoa; phylum Chordata; class Mammalia; order Rodentia; family Heteromyidae; genus Dipodomys; species Dipodomys ordii. The sequence continues at coordinate 1,236 of NW_012272949.1, forward strand.
TGAAAAATACTTTTGAGTTACACAGTTAAATACATGGAAGCAGTGTGATCCTTTTAGCTCTTGCTCTTACTTATTTATGGCAGTAGTGAGGTTTGAACTCAAGATTTCCCCCCTTGCTAGGTAGGAGCTCTACCACTTGAGCTATGCCGCAGCACTGGTTCTTTCTTTTAAACTTTGTTAAATGACAACATAGCAGTACATGCTGAGGTGTTGCTTTGCAGGATGGTTGCTGTCTTATGAAATATGAAATGCTCCAGGAACGCACTAGCGTCAACCCTGTTACCTCACAACCCTATTACCTCTTTTACCTCACCTAGTGAGTGTTGCACACATCTGCATTGGTAAGCACTCAACTGAGTCTTCTTGAGGTCTCTGACATTCCTTTCTGTGAAGCTCTATCCACGATTCTGTCTGGTATTCCATCTTATGAGTGCGAACTGCCTTAGTTTCTCTATTCTGCTAGACTTCTTACTCCAACTCAACCCAAAGAAAACTTCTGCACACTAAATGATTCACTCTTATCTCATGAGGATCATTGGTCTTTGTTACCCAATGTCCAGTGTCTTGAGAGTCATGGTTTTATGCATTCTGCTTGGTTCTCTTCTACATGTTTCAAGTAGAAGGGTAAATATGGTTCTTATCTCCCCCTCCTCCTCCTGTTCCTCCTCCTCCTCCTCCTCTTCCTCCTTCTCTTCCTTTTCCTCTTCCTCCTCTCCTCCTTTTCCTTTTCCTCCTCTCCTCCTCCTCTTTCTCTTCCTTTTTCTCTTCCTCTTCTTTATTCCTCTTCTTTATTGTGACATTTCCCCATATACATATATGTGTATACACACACACACACACACACACACACACACACACA
>NW_012272950.1:0-1353 GCF_000151885.1 Dipodomys ordii
TTGCTCCTTCCTTCCTTCCTTCCTTCCTTCCTTCCTTCCTTCCTTCCTTCCTTCCTTCCCTCCTTCCTTCCTTCTCTCCCTCCTTCCTTCCCTCTTCCTTCCTTCCTTCCTTCCCCCACTCACCCATATCTCTGTCTCTGTCTGTCTGTCCCTGTCTCTCTGTCTCTGTCTCTCTCTCACAAACACACACACACACACACACACACAGGACTTCATTTCTTTTCATATAAACCAAAGTAATTTCAAAATGAAGCACCTATTTCTTCCCAAAGCACTTCATTTTGATTTCTTTCTAGGTTTTCCAAATACTTCATTTATTTTCCAAACAAAGCTTTATTACTCTTTTTCTTCCCTCTCTTTCTCTTCTTTTATTTTATAAATTGGTTCATTTTCTTTTTAAATCAACTGCTTTCTAAACAAAGTGTTGTTTTTGTTTTTGTTTCTTTTACAAACAAAAATGCTGAGATCTTTTCTTTCTTGGTTTCCCAAAGTGCTTTATTTTCTTGTAAATGAAACTGCTTCTTTCTCTTTTTTTCTTCTTTCTTTTTTGTTTCTTTCTCTGTTTTCTTTCTCCTTTCTTTTTTCTTTCTTTTACAAATAAAAGTATTTTCTTGGTAAAGGGTTTTCTTTCTTCTTTGTTTTTTTTCAATAAAGGTGTAATAAAACATTTCTGTAGCACAGTGCTTTCATTATAATATTTTACAAAGTGCTTTATTTTTCTGTATAAATCTATCTTCTTTCTAAATAAAGCACCTTCCTTCCTCCCTTCCTTTATTCAGTTCTTCTTTCTTTCCCAAGTTAGCAAGACCTCATCTCAACCAATTTCTGATAACCTTAATTATGAAAGATATATACATACAATTACCAGGCAAGGAATAAACACCGGACTGTATGCCAAAAAATTATTTAAAAAGCTATAGTGTGTCTGAAGTGATAGAGCACCTACTTTTCATGTGTGAAGCCTAAATTAATTATATTAGAAAGGAACACTGAGAGACTTAAAAAAACCGATATCTTAATTCATTAGAAGCGCATTACATGATCACACTAACAATGTATTTATTTATTTTATTTTTTAAATTTATTTTATTTTATTTGTGAACATACTGTACAGAGGGGTTACAATTACATGGGCAGGATAATGCGTACATTTCTTACCAAGCATTGCATCCTCCTCCTTTGTTTACCCTTCACATCCCTTCCCAGCCTCCCCTCCCCCCCAATCCCGATCCTTCTCCTTCACCCCCCTTCCGCCCTCCACCAACGTTGTAAAGCTCGTTTTGGACATGTCAACTTGTACTTCTCATTGTTGCAACAGGTCCACCTGTATCCTTAAACAACTGGTTTTTCCCC
>NW_012272951.1:0-3983 GCF_000151885.1 Dipodomys ordii
CGATCCTCAGATCTCAGCCTCCTGAGTAGCTAGGATTACAAGCATGAGCCACCAGCACCCGGCCACATCTGCATCTTCTGAGGTCACATCTGGATTCAATGTGGCCACACCTTTCCCCACCCCTATCCTAGATAAGGCCTAGGCCAGGGCTAGATGCACTCTTTCTCAGGTCTCTTTCCCAGCCTCGTGGAGAGCCAAAATGGCCTGGTGCCAGCTGGAACAATGAATAAACCTACCCCTTACCTGAATACCATGTGAGTGGTGTGGTTCTTACTCGGCTACCTTTTCTTTAAAACTTAATACTTAGTACCTAGGATTATAGATGTGAGCCACTGTCTAGCTAAGATAAATGATCTTAGGAAGCAGGAAGGAGTGGCATCTGAGCTTAGTAGAAGAGGTTAATAAGAACACAGAGTAAGACAGTGGAAAAGATAGTGTAGATTATTAGTTACCTCTAAACTATGTGATAAAGTAGAAAAATAGTTAATGTTATTATATGACAGAAAGAGAAAAAGAAAAAAATTCTTCTTAAATTCTTCTAATAGAAGAATTTAATACTCTAAGCATTTGACACACGAAGCATTTGAAGTTTTTCTTTGATGCCTTCAAAAAGGAATAAAAGAGGAAGAGGGCTTAACCTCTGAAATAATCTTTGAAGATTTGATAGGTAATCTGTGCTGTGGAAACTTAAAATGACATTGAAACATATTTGAAAATGATAGACTTTGGGGATTTTCCATCAGTTTTTCCACTCTTTTCTCTGACAATGATTAGTGTCTGAGGCCATGTAGCATAAGATGCTCCACTAGGGCTTGTGCTAGCTAGCAGTAAAGTGGGGCATAAGAATGTAGACTCTTGTTGGGAATCTGCTTTGTTTTCATGATTCAATATTGCTCCCATGGCTTGCACCACTGAACCCCCTCCAGTCCAATCTTCAACCCCAAATCTCAGTCTAAATTGAAAGCCCACTCCTCCCATCATTTCAGGTGATAGGCATTGAGGAGAGAGGGGAGCAAGAAAGGGGAAGGGAAGAGAGAGAAGAGGAAAGGGGAGAGAGGGGGAAAAGGGAAGAGAGAGAAAGGAGAGAGAAACAACATTTGTGTTCTATTTTCTCTGGGGGGTTATTTAGGGTCAGGACACAGGGCATGAGCATTGTGCAGGAGAAGCTTGGAAGAGACGCAGTGAGTCCCCTCATCTGGGCTGTGGTAATTGGCTAGAGTTGTTAGGAATCTGAGTCACAAGGCTATTAGAATAAAGAAGGAGCAGAAAGCAAACTTAACAGACTAGATGAACTTTAATGAAAAGTTGAAGAGTGATACTATGGTGACCAGAGGAGAGTCAGGAGGGCAGGGACTTAAGTAGGGTAATAGGGGAAGTAGCGAAGTCACAGGTAGACCAAGGTTTCAAAGAGTTTCTTGAGTTTAAAATGCAGGTCTTGTTCCCAGAATCTATTGTTTGAGCAAGTCTCCTGCCCAGTCTCGCAAATGCCTATCACCTGAAATGATGGGAGGAGTGGGCTTTCAATTTAGACTGAGATTTGGGGTTGAAGACTGGGCTGGAGGGGTTCAGTGGTCCAAGCCATGGGAGCAATATTGAATCATGAAAACAAAGCAGATTCCCAACAAGAGTTTGTATTCTTACCCCCCTTTACTGCTAGCTAGCACAAGCCCTAGGGGAGCATCTTATGTTACATGGCCTCAGACTCTAATCACTGCCAGAGAAAAGAGTAGAAAACTGATGGGAAATCCCCAAAGTCTATCATTTTCAAATATGTTTCAATGTCATTTTAAGTTTCCACAGCACAGATTACCTATCAAATCTTCAAAGATGATTTCAGATGTTAAGCCCTCTTCTTCTTTTATTCCTTTTTGAACGAATCAAAGAAAAACTTCAAATGCTTATAGTATTAAATTCTTCTCTTGTATGTGGTGCCAAGAAGAAATTTTTTCAGGATCAAACATGCACAAAGGGGAAATGCTTATTTCAAGTGTTGTTGGTCAGCAATGATCTTTTTATTATAGTCTATTAATTGTACAAAGTAATATGTTTCAAGCCAGTTGGTCATGGCTCACACCTGTACTCTTAGCTACTCAGGAGGCTGAGCTCAGAGGATCAGGGTTCAAAGCCACCTCAAGCTGGAAATTCTATGAGACTCTTAAAATCAATTAACCATAAAAAGTCTGGATGCAGATTGTGGCTCAAGTGGTAAAGTAGCCTTGAGCTACCTTAGCTTTTAAGGTACAGTGCCTAAGCCATGAGTTCAAGCTCCAGTACCAGCACAAAGAAAAAAATGCATCTCATTACTATATCTCCATATATGTGTGCAATGTACTTTGATCATATTCACCTCTACTTCTCTCTCTCATCCCCTTCCAGTTTTCCCCATTCATATACACCCCTACATGTCCTTCCACCCCCAAGTAAGTTCATTCCACTCCACATATGAGAGAAAACATGTCATAGTTGTCTTTGTGAAACAGGCTTGTTTTACTTGGTATAATGATTTCCAGTCTCATCTATTTTGATACATGAAACATGTTCATTCTTCTTTATAGCTGAACACTCCATTGTGTGAATATTACACATTTTCTTTAGCTTTTCATTCATTGATTGGTACTTAGGATGATTCGATGAATTGGCAGTTGTAAATAATGCCATGATAAACCTGACTGTACTAGTATCTCTATAGTCATGGTCCGAAACATTTTTAATATAATGATTATCTTTAAAAATCATATTTGTCTATATTGTCCCAAAATCACTTGGACTTTTCTCCCATAGAGATTTTAAAAACTTCAAACAGCTAGGCATTGGTGGCTCAAGCCTGTAATCCTAGCTACTCAGGAGGCTGAGATTTAAGGATTATGGTTCAAAGCCAGCCTTGGCATATGAATCCATGAGACTCCTATGTCAAATTAACTAGAATAAGCCAGAAGTAGAGCCATGGCTCAAGTCATAGACTGCTAGCCTTGAGCACAAAAGCTCAGGGACAAGGCCCAAGCCCAGAGTTCAAACCCCAGGACCAGCCTAAAAGAAAGAAAGGAAAAAAAAAACTTCAGCTGGGTACCAGTGGCTCACCTGTAATCATAGTTAGTCAGAAGTGCCACGCCTACTCCAGTGGAGTCTGCTTAGCATGGGAAACCAGCTTTCAGACCTTAGAATGGGGCTTCAGAGACCTATCTCTGAGTATTGGGACTTCACCGAAGTCTACCTCAGAGAATGGGGCTTTACAGAGACCTATCTCTGAGTATTGGGACTTCACTGAAGTCTACCTCGGAGAATAGGGCTTCAAAGAGGCCTACTCCTGGAAAGGCTGGCAAACCCCTGGGAAAGATGTGTTTCTGCTTTTCTTTTCTTCACTTTATAAGAATGCCTATTAATCTTTTACTGTTTCTGCTGTTCATTGTACTTACTCATTGTCAACGTTCCCTTATTCAAAGCTCTTTCTTAAGAGTGTTGACGACTCCAAAATCTGATGCGTGTCTTAAAAATATGACTAACTCACCAGAGTTAAGTGCTACCCTGGAAGCCCCTCTTATGGAGGCTAGTAGACAAGTCATAAGTAAATATAAAAGTATTGGGGGTTTCACGATGTCACTTCAGCAGAAGGAATTGTTTGTAAGGGATTTACAAGAAGCTGTAGGGTCGGCTAGAACAGAAAGAGTGTATGGCAATTGCTGAGATAACTATTTAGGAGAAAGAATTTCCTGCTACTCTCTTTCATTTACTAAGAGACTTGCTAGATCTGGGCTTCCGTGACCTTACTATTAAAGAAGGAACAGGAAAGATCTTATGGGACAGTTAAGGCCTCTATAAAAATAGGTAATGGTTAATTGGTGACAAACATCGAAACCCATTGTATTTCTTAGAGATAAGCCGGAAACAAGTGCCTATCAGGCGACCAGCTGGTGACCACCCAAAAATGAAGACCTGCAGCAAGATTGTGTAACCTTTTGCCCTTTCTTATGGAGACTTTTTGCTAT
>NW_012272952.1:0-2550 GCF_000151885.1 Dipodomys ordii
TTTGGTAGTTTATCAGAGGTAAGAATTTTACAGACTTTTCTGCACAGGCTGGCTTATAACTGTGATCCACAGCTTTCTGCCTCCTTAGTAACTAGGATTATAGTCACAAGGTCCTGGTGCCTGGGTCATTTATAGTGTGGGGTGGGCTGTATGTTTGTAGTAGCACTTGAATTCAGGGTCTAGTACTCTCACTCAGCTTTCTTGCTCAGTTGGTTTTCTATCACTTGAGTCAGACCTCTCCTCTGGCATTTTTGCTGGCTAAATGGAGACTTTTCTTCCTAAAATGGCTTTGAACTATCATCCTCCAGGTCTCATTCTCCTGAGCAGCTAGGATCCCAGGCATGAGGGAAAAGAACCGGCTATACAGGCTGCTTTTGTAGGCACCACCCTGCAAGTCTCCAGCTTTTCTTTTCTTTTGTGCTGATCCTAGAGCTGACCTCAGGTTCTGGGGTCTGTCTCTTAACTTTTTCTTTACCCAAGACTAACACTCTACCACAACTCCACTTCTAGCTTCTTTGGTAGTTAATTGGCTATCAGTCTCACAAACTTTTCAGGTTGGCTTTGAAATGCAATCTGCAATTCTCACATTTCAGCCTCCTGAGTAGCTGGAACTATAGGCTTGAACTACCAGTGCCTGGCTTCAGGTCTTGCTATGTATATGTACTCTTGCTATGTAGTCTAAGCTGGTTTTGAACTACATTTGTGTGTGTGCTGGTTTGGGTTTTAATGCAGTGCTTAGCTTTTTCTCTCAAGGCTAGCACTCTACCACTAGAGCCACAGATCCACTTGTGGGTTTTATGGCAGTTAAATGGAGACAAAAAGAGTCTTACAAACTTTGCTTCCTGGGCTGGCTTCACACCTTGATCCCCACATCTCAGCCTCTGAGTAGCTAGTATTACAGGTGTGAGCCAATGGGACCTGACTCTGGCTTTCCTACATTACACCCTCTCCCCCTCCAGGTATCCCTATCCTTCCTTTGGCCAGGGGCTAGGGGGCTGACTCTGCCCTGCTGCTCTTCAACTCTGGACCTCAGTCCAAGGCCCAGGTGTTCATAGATGGGCATTTGCGGGTGGTCAGCAGTGCCTCATGCACGGCTTCCAGCCTGCTGATGACCACCACTTCCACCACTGGCTTCCAGGTCAACTGCAGGCTGAACACATCCTCCAATCAACTTTGGAGCTGCAGGCAGAGGATCAGAGCACTGGTAGTGGAGGACTTCTGCTAGACTGCTGGACCCAGACTCAATGCACAAGCCTTTGGGAACTCAGAATGAAGAGTAAAAAGTATTTTTGAGTCAAGGATTTTTTTTGGGGGGGGGGTCAGGGGTCGGGGTGGGATTAAAGAGGGCTTTCCATTCGACGGGCAAGTGTTCTACCACTGAGTTACATCCTCAGCCAGAGATCTAACGTCTTTATTTTGGGGGCCATATCCTCTCAGATTAAAGAGGACCCACATTAGACATAACCACTTTGCCTACAACCCTGCAAGCCAGGTTCCTTAATATCTTTGTGCAGAGGAGGGAACACAGGCTCTCAGAGGAGCAAGAAGCCCAAGACTCCAGAGCAGCAGGAGATGTCAGTGGCTGCTGCACCTCTCTCTACCTGATGTCCAACTGAAATGCTGCCCAATGCCCTGGCCCCTCGGATAGTCTGGGAAGACCCGGGGAGTACACAACTTCTGCTCTGTGCATCCCAAACCTGCTACCACATGTCACCCCCTGGCGGGTAGCAAGCAGCCCAGCACTGGCACCGACCTATCAGGCCCACCAGGAACAGGAAGATGGCCAGAGCCATGGGGCCACAGTGTTGCCTCCTACAGCAGCTCCACGGCTGCCTGCTGCTGACTGGCAGCTTTGTTATTTCCTTATAAATGAGCTGCGGCTGCCCTCTGTCCTCTGACTTCAGCCAAGTGTTTGGGCTGTGTAAGCAGAGGGGCAGAAGGACCAGCCAAGATGGCTGGGGCCCACTCAAAGGTCCTGTCTTTCCTGTCACACAGGGGACATGGACGGGACCTGAGGGTGGAGGTGCACACATCCTGGCAGGTTGTGCTGCATCAGGCACTAGGAGAATGGGAACAGATGACAGGTGGATCCCTGAGTCTGAGAAGGTCTAGAAAGGGCAGGCAGCTAATAGACCATGCCAGCTGTGCTTTGAGGGGCCCAGGGACCTTACCTCAGCCTGCAGTAGACTGTCTCAGAGACCTCATTCAGCTGCCACTGCAGACCGTGCTACTTGGACTGCAGGATCGAGTCCACTGGATGGCCTGTACAGGTGAGGGTAGAGCAGAGAGGCTGCTGCATTCTGGGACTCTGCAAGTATGGAGACTAGTGTGGAAGTCTCTCAAGTGCTCTGTAAGGAAGACACAATTACATACTATGGTTTTCTAGGGTCTGGTCTATGGCTCTTCACCTAGCCTCAGGTGATTGTGCTTGCTTCGTAGCAACAACTTTATTTATTTTTTTGTCGGTCGTGGGGCTTGAACTCTGGGCCTGGGCGCTGTCCCTCAGCTCTTCAGCTCAAGGTGAGCGCTCTACCACTTGAGCTACAGCGC
>NW_012272953.1:0-3054 GCF_000151885.1 Dipodomys ordii
CTTTTTTCTTTTTGCTTATGTGGTGCTGAGGAATCGAACCCAGGGCCTCAGGCATGCAAGGCAAGCGCTCTACCACTGAGCCACCTTCCCAGCCCCATGTAAATGAAATTATACAGAATGTAACTTCTGAGGCAGGCTTTGTATGCTCAGCTTAATGCCTTTGAGACAAATCCAATTGTTCTGTGTATTAATAGTTCATCCCTTTTTATTACCGAGCAGCAATTATCCCAATTTGTGGATGTACCAGACATGTGGCTGTCTAAGGAAGATATTTGGTTGTGGTCAGCTTAGCAATTATAACAGATCTGTCACAGGCCTTCCTACACAGTCTGCTATGTAGACAGATATATTGATTTTTGTGTAATAAATATACTGAAGTAGGATTTCTGGCTGATAGACACCTCATGCATTGAGTTTGCATTGCTCTAATGTCTCATAATATTGACCATATCTTTTTTTTTTTTTCCAGTCCTGGGGCTTCAACACAGTGCCTGGGCACAGTCCCTGAGCTTTTTTGCTCAAGACTAGCAACCTTACCACTTGAGCCACAGCACCCCTTCTGCTTTTTCTATTTATGTGGTACTGAGGAGGAATCAAACCAAGGGCTTCATGGTGTTAGCCTGGTACTCTACCACTAAGTCACATTCCCAGCCCTTTATTCATGTTCTCAATTGCCACTCTTATTTGTGAGGATTGATTTATATCTTTTGATCATTTCTTTCTTTTTTTTTTTTGGCTTATTGACTTTCATGTTGTTAAAGTTCCTAGAGTTCTTTCTATGTTCTGTAAAGTCATTGAATATATGATTTGCAATCACTTTCTTTCAGTCTGTTACTAGTCCTTTTATTCTCTGTCTCTCTATCTCCATTTCTGTCCCTGTCTCTCTCTTCTTTTCTCTCTCTTTCTGTGTCTGTTTCTGTGCTGATTCCAGGGCTTGAATTCAGGGCCTCATACTCTTGCTCAGATTGCTCACTCATGGCTGGTATTTTACCACTTGAGCCATACCTCCAGTCTAGTTTCTCTTTTCTGCCTGGGTTGACTTTGAACTGTGGTCTTCTAGGGCTCAGCTGCTGCTGCTGCTGCTGTTGCTCCTCCTCCTCCTCCCCCCCTCCTTCCCCTTCCCCTTCCTCCTCTGCCTCCTCCTCCTCTGCCGCCTCCTCCTCCTCCTCCTCCTCCTTCTTCTTGTGTCAGTCATGGGGCTTGAACTCTGGGCCTGGGTGCTGTCCCTCAGCTCTTCAGCTCAAGGCTAGCACTCTACCACTGGAGCCACAGCACCACTTCCGGTTTTCTGGTGTTTTATTGGAGGTAAGAGTCTCATGGATTTTCCTGCCAGAGCTGGCTTTGAACCATGATCCTCAGATCGTGGTAGCTAGGATTACAGGTGTGAGCCACCAGCACCCAGCAGTCTCAGCTTCTTGAAGTTGTGGCACCTGGGAAAAGTCAAGAATCACCTAATTATGTCTTTCACAGAGCAAAACTTTTAATTATAATAGACACCAATTTTAAATTGGATTATAATTGGATTGTATTATTATTGGATTTTTTTTCAATTTTAGGAGTTTATAGATTTTTCTGTGTGCGAGTGTGCGTGTATGAGTGTGTGTGTGTTTGTGTGTGTGTGTCTATGTGTATGTATGTGCCAGTCCTGTGGCTTGAATTCAGGGCTTGAGTACTATCCCTTAGCTTTTTTTTTTTTTTTCTCAAGGCTAATGCTCTACTACTTGAGTCACAGTTCCATTTTAGCTTTTTTTGGTGATTAATTGGAGATAAGAATCTTACAGCCTTTCCTGCCTGGGCTGACTTCAAACCTCAATCCTCAGACCTTGACTTCCTAAGTAGTTGGATTACAGGTGTGAGCCACCTGCACCTAGCTCTTTTTGGATTGATATGCTCTATGGAGCCAATCATGTCATTTATAATTAGGGGTGTTTTAGAATTTTTTTCTTTCTTTCTTTCTTTTTTTTTGTTGGTTTCAGGACTTGAACTCTGGGCCTGGGCACTGTCCCTCAGCTCTTCAGCTCAAGACAAGCACAATACCACTTGAGCCACAGAGCCACTTCCAATTTTCTGGTGGTTAATTGGAGATAAGAGTCTCATGGACTTTCCTGCCCAGGCTGGCTTTGAACCATGATCCTCAGATCTTAGTCTCTCGAGTAGCTAAAGGTTACAACACCCGGCTTTAAAATTTCTTTTCAATTTAGAGGTCCTTTATTACCTTTTCTTATCTTATTCCCTTGGCTACGTTTCCAGTGTGATGTTTCGTAGAAATGATAAAACTGGATATAACTGTTTTTTCCTAATCTCAAGGGAAAAATATTTGATTGGATGCGGGGCAGGGAGGAGTTGGGGAGGTAGGGAGGGAAGGGATGGTAGGGGAAAATCAAAGGAGGAGGTAACAATGCTCGATAGGAAATGTACTCATTACCTTACTCATGTAATTGTAACCCCTCTGTACACTATTTTTACAATAAAAATATTAAACATATTTGATCATCTACCACTAAACATGAGGTTAGATGTTCATTTTTTGTAGATGCCTTTATCAGGTTGAGGGAGAGCCCTTCTGTTCTGGGTTGGCTAAGAGTTTTGTTTTTTACTTGTGAACGGATGTTGAATTTTTGTCAAATGCTTTTTTTCTTTTCTTCCCCTTTCTTTCCTTTTCTCCTCCTACTTGCTCTCTTTCTTTCTGACAGGGTCTCACTACATAGCCTAGATTGGCCTCAAACTTTTTTTTTCCCCCATTGGTCATGGGGCTTGAACTCTGGGCTTGGGCACTGTCCCTCAGGTCTTCAGCTCAAGGTGAGCACTCTACCGCTTGAGCCACAGAACCACTTCCAGTTTTTTAGTGGTTTATTGGAGATAAGAGTCTCACGGAGGGCTGGGATGGTGGCTCAGTGGTAGAGCGCTTGCCTCGCATGCATGAGGCCCTGGGTTCAATTCCTCAGCACCACATAAGAAAAAAGAAAAAAGCCAGAAGTGGCACTGTGGCTCAAGTGGTAGAGCGCTAGCCTTGAGCTGAAGAGCTGAGGGACAGTGCCCAGGCCCAGAGTTCAG
>NW_012272954.1:0-2788 GCF_000151885.1 Dipodomys ordii
GGGAAAACAAAGGAGGAGGCTACAATGCTTGATAAGAAATGTACTCATTATCTTGCCCATGTAATTGTAACCCCTCTGTATAGTATTTTCACAATAAAAAAGATAGTATTATTAAAAAAAGAAGAATTAAAAGTTGTTATAAGGGTGATGCATAGAGGGGTTACAGTTACATAAGTCAGGTAAAGAGTACATTTCTTTGTGGACAATGCCTCCCCTTCCCTAGCTCTCTCCCTGATTTCTTAACAATTCTCCCATCAATGTGCTCAGCATTCTATTGATCAAGTCTAGTAAGAGTAAAGGATTACACTTAAGTAGCTGAGAGTGTTGTTGAACAAAGTTTATGAATAAAGTTCAGAACAGATGTACTGTATAGTTAGCTATTAGAATAGAACCTCAACCCTCCAAATTAAAAAAAATAGCATTAGAAAGAAAGAATTGGATGTGCAGTTAGCTGATCCAGGTTCTACTTTTTTTTTTCTTTTTGTTTATTTTTGTCAGTTGTGGGGCTTGAACTCTGGGCCTGGGCACTATCTCTGAGCTAGCACTGTACCACTTTCAGCCACAGTGCCACTTCTGGGTTTCTGGTGGTTAATTGCAGATAGTCTCTTGAACGTTCCTGCCTCAGCTGGCTTTAAACTGTGATCCTCAAATCTCAGCCTCCTTAATAGCTAGGATTACAGGTGTGAGCTACCAGTTCCAGGCTACTTTGGGTTCTTTTGTGAGGTTTCAGAAAAAAAATACTCCACCTGTTTAGATCTCAGTATCTTAGTCTGCAGAAGGGGCTAATAAAAACCACCCCAATCATGTTATAGGGTATTTCCCATGGTATAATGAACACAAAATAGATCTGGATTGCTTCGTTGTTAAAGAAAGGCAGATGGAAGGAAACTATATTGAGAAGTACTATAAACTTGACTTCAATGTACATATTAATGGCATTTCATTTTCTTAACAAAATTTTGTGATGTTGGCATTTATTCTCATTATTTTTTTCCTCAGCAGGTTCAAGTAACTTGTCTAAAGCAGCACATTGCCTGGTCCTGCTGAAATTCAAATCCAGGTCATCCTGAACTCTGGCTCTTCGCATGACACCTGCTGTCTCAGCAGCAGAACAAATGTCCATTTTAACTCTAGGCAGTAGGTCAGTGGTTCCTCTGTTTCGATATAGAAGATAAAATAGAAGAGTAGCCCCCTCCCCAAATCCAATCATTGTACCTCTTGTTTTCATTTAAATAGGACTTTGGTATGTGAGAGAGAAGAGGTGCAGCTAAATGCACACATCAGAGGGATTCAAAGCCGAAGGTTCTTGACACCACACCTAAGTGGGTGTTTAATCCAGGAGTATTAGGAGAAGAACGCCAATTGACCTGCCAGCTATGGGATTCCATAAGGACAGTAAATATCCATCCTGCCAGCCCGAAGCCAGAGCTCAGGCCATTGGCAGTCGGAAGGCAGCTGAACCTACAAATCCAGAGGCATCTGGCTGCTGGTAAGCATTTCACGTCTTCCTTGCTGGCCAGAGCCCAAACTTTCTAGATTTATATGAAAACTATTAACAGGAAATACAGAGAACTCAGGAAGGAATGTGTTAAGTGGAAATCCAGATGCTAATTCTAACTGCTTGATTTCTAGGGATCTAGGAAAAGTCTTAAGGATCTGAGAATGTGAGATCTGCTCACTACATGGACAATTTTTTATCAGAATCAGGTTGTTTTTTTTAAACTGGGCTCTCATTGCAGGAAGACAGAGACAGAACAATATAGCCATTTGGTATGACTTGTTATAAAACTTAGCTAGAGCTTTTTAAAAATAGTTCCAAACTAAATTAGCTCTGGGCACCTGCTGGAGCTTAGTCTGTTTTCAGATAGACTTGTTTACTGTCAGGGAAGAAAACCCAACCCAAACTACCCAATCAACAAAACCTTCCACCCGCAAGGTTTGTTATAAAACCTGCCACTCTTAATACTTTTCTAAGGTACTTCTCTTTGATAAAAATCATTCAAATGAGGATATTTGACATCATGAAAAAAATAGGAAACATCACTGGCTTTTAATGTATACTCTCTGAAAAAGAAGAAAGGTAGAGATGTTAGTAATGTGATATATAGGTCGCTTAGGTCTTCTCTCATATCATGCTGTTTATACAAGATATGCATGGATAGCTGTTTCAAGTAGTCTGGACATCCTCTCTCCTTTCCATTATTTCTTCTTCCTTCCCTCTCTCCCTCCCTTTCTTCCTTCCTTCTTTCCTTCCCCCTACCACCCCCCCATTCTCTCTTTCTGACTACGACTCAAACCACCTGAGCCATGTGTTCTACCATCTGAACCATGCCACTAACCCTAACATTTAGTTTATTTATGTGATAGAAGAAATATAGGTGATTGAATGATAACAATGACCCACCACAGCTGGGTGCTGGTGTTTCATACCTGTAATCCTAGCTATTCAGGAGACTGAAATGTGAGGACTGAGGTTTGAAACCAGCCTGGGAAAACAAATCCAAGAAATTCTTATCTCCAGTTAGCCAGCAAAAAGCTAGAAGTAGAGTTGTGGCTCAAGTGGTAGTAGTTGTAGCTTTGAACAAAAAAGCCAATAAAGATTGCAATGCCCGGGGCTGGGAAGGTGGCTCAGTGGTAGAGCGCTTGCCTTGCATGCCTGAGGTCCTGGGTTAGATTCCTCAGCACCACATAAGCAAAAAGAAAAAAGCCAAAATGGCGCTGTGGCTCAAGTGGTAGAGCGCTAGCCTTGAGCTGAAGAGCTGAGGGACAGTGCCCAGGCCCCACGACT